>NC_133618.1:12500-190000 GCF_048593235.1 Sminthopsis crassicaudata | reverse complement strand
GATATTTTTTCCATCAATTCTTGAGACTCTCTTTCCAATTGACCAATTCTGCTTTTCAAGCAATTGGTTTTTTCCAAGATGTTTACTCCTTTTATTTTCATAATTCTCTTGCATCCTTCTCATTTCTTTACCCAATTTCACTTCTCTTTCTCTTATATGATTTTTAAGCTTCTTTTTGTGTTCTTCCATGAAATCTTTCTGGCTTCACGGCCACTTCCCATTTTTCTGTTGGGTTTTGCTCATGGGTGTTTTGACATTGTCCTTTTCTCAATTTGTGAATTGATCTTCCTTGTCATCATAATAACTTCTTATGGACAGATTCTTATTTTTTGGTTGAGGTTGATATAAGTAACTATTTCCTATTTGTAAGTAAAATCGGGTTGATTACAAAAACTCCAGAAAACTACAGAGAATTCTCAAGGTTGCATCAATAGGCATTATCTGAGATAGAATTTTAACACATGTCTCTGTGTTCTAATATATATTAGAATATTGAATTATACATGCTTGGAGAAGCTAAAAGGACCCCAGGATCAATAGATTTCTTTTTCAAAGGTGAGGAGCAATTAGAGATTAAGTAATCTCTCAAAGATCCTAAACTGGGGGTGCAGCCCCTTTCACTGCCTCAAACCTGGGAGTGCTAATTATTTATATATATATATATATTTATTAATTTTATAGTTATAACATTTTTTTGACAGTATATATGCATAGATAATTTTTTTTTACAACATTATCCCTTGTATTCCCTTCTGTTCCGAATTTTTCCCCTCCTTCCCTCTACCCCCTCCCCTAGATGGCAGGCAGTCCCATACATATTAAATATCTTATAGTATATGCTTGGTACAATATATATGTGCAGAACAGAATTTTGTTGTTGTTGTTGCAAAGGAAGAATTGTATTCGGAAGGTAAATATAATCTGGGAAGAGAAAGAAAACAAACAAACAAACAACAAAAATGCTCACAGTTTATATGCATTTCCCAGTATTTCTTTTCTGGGTGTAGCTGATTCTGTCCATCATTGATCAATTGGAATTGGATTAGCTCTTCTCTATGTTGAAGATATCCACTTCCATCAGAATACATCCTCATACAGTATCATTGTTGAAGTGTATAACGATCCCCTAGTTCTGCTTGTTTCACTCAGCATCAGTTGATGTAAGTCTCTCCAAGCCTCTCTGTATTCCTCCTGTTGGTCATTTCTTAAAGAACAATAATATTCCATAACATTCATATACCATAATTTACCCAACCATTCTCCAATTGATGGATATCTGGGAGTGCTAATTATAAGATTTTCATAGTGCCTGATTAAAAGAGTACTGTGTACCTTGCAATGCTATTACATTTTAAGCAATTTATCTTTAATTTTAACAATTTATTTTATTTTAAATTGACTCAAATGAGATGTATTGCAGAATTGAAGAATTCTATTAGCTTAATTCATTTGAAACAATGAAAAACAAAATCTGATTTTTAAATAGGTAGAAAAATATGAATGTATAAATCAAAGGAAATTCAGAAAGGAGATTGAAATTCTCTTCTCAACTTTCCCAACTATTCCCAAACATTTTAAATAGATAGTGTCTTTCTAGTTAGAGGTATTAATGCTTCAGAACTTTTCCTCTTTGCGTTTTCTTCATGCGTTTAGATTTCTGTGAGTCAAACAACTATCAGTTAGGTTAATCTTAGTTTTGGTTCCTTGTAAATTTTAAGTCTGATGTTAAAGTATAATGATCCGTTGGAGTTAACAAATTTAAATAAGTCAAGGAAAAGTTATTACTTGGATTGATATTTAAGAAACAAAAATTGATGAAATGTTTTATGCTGTAGTTAATAACATTTCTATTGTATTCAACATTTTCTGGAATATAGCGATCCTAGAGACAATTTTGTTTATATAGGATTTTTTAATTTAAATTAACCCCTTTCTATTAATCTTTATTTCCACTGTTATGTATAATTCAATTTTCCTAAAATATGTCATTCCAATTTTTGGAGATCTTTCATGAACCTAACATGTAAACAATATGATATTTAGAAAGTTTCTGGAAGGATCAGAAAAGATATTTTATAGAAATGCTCTCTGATATTTTAACTTGTAATAGAATGTTTGGAAAGTACAGCAACTTATAGGAATGTTGCTAGGTTTTTCTTTTTCAAAACATCTCTGCTTTTTCTTCTGTCTGCTCAGATTGCACAAAGTGGTGGCCATTGGACGCTCCTGGGTGGACATGCCATATTACTATGACCAGTAGTATGGTAAGTAAACATGTCAAACTCATTGGCCATGTGGTCCAAGGAGACCTCCCTTCTGTACACAGAATTAAAGATACTAACAATTAAATTCTAGCACCAAACAGATGTTTTTTACACACTTGTTAAGGGTATACTAGCTCATAATATTTTAAAAGTTTATTTTAGACAAATTCATTTGGTAGTGAGTACTTAGTTTATCTGAATGAGAAAAGCATCCTTTCTAATGATTTGCAGTTTCAATCACTGTTCAAAATGTCAAGTAGTATTATTGTTATTGCATTGTTTTTTTTTTTAAATAAGATCAAAGGAGTAATGATTGCAATGTGTGCTAACCCAGAGTTGTAAAAAGCCATGTCCCAGCTGATGAAAAGTAGAGGATTTAGAATTAATTCACAGGTATCATCATTCCTTTCCCTTTTATGTATTCAAACCTGCTTTTTCTTATGTTTGAGAATGAAATATTGTTCTGCATTGCTTCCCAAAAGGATTAATCATAGTCAATTTTTATAATAGTATGTGAAATTACATTTAGTCTTTCCTTGATTTTTACTTCAATTCAAATAAGATAATATTTGTAAAACACTTCGGGACAAATAGTAGGTACTTGATCCCTGAATATAATGAGACTGTAGATGCATTGAATACATGGTGAAATTATGGCTTTGTTTTCCCATTTTCTAGTCCTCTCTAAATGATGAGACCATCAGCCTGTCTTACCACATTTTTCATTTTTGTTCAGGAGAGTTTAATTATATGGTATCCAGAATTTCTTTTATTTTGGCTCTTTAATTTATCTTCTCTGATGAGTACAAACAATCATGTTTTATCTGTTCAGTCTCTTTTAAGAAAATTTTTAAAAATTACTCTTTAAAGAATAAATGTTGGCTCCACAGTTAGTGATCCTGATGTACACTAATGTCTGATAAGAAAGTTCTCTGAACTGCATAATTTGGCAGGCTCTTAGGTAAAGGAAAGCATGAAGGTTATAAAAGGACAACTCCTGTGTTCTATTTCTGGCTTATTTTCTACAAATTATAAAATGTGAGCATAGATTAAATAGTTAATGTAAAAATATTTTGGAAAAATGAGAAAGCTGCATCATTTCACCATTCATTTCACTAATTAAATAATGTAAAGAACTAGATATTGAAATTCCTCAGTTTTGAGGTATCCAGTATATCCAATGATTTATGATGATTTAAGGAAAAATTATGAGAATTCTCACTTATTTTATTGAATCTCAGGTTTATTTCTACATGTTCCAATCCAAAATTCTTATTTCAATTTAATGTAAATATATTAGTATAACAGCTGATGAGAGAGATTATTTAAAACAAAGAATTATTTGGCTATCCAACTGATTTCTTTGCATTGCTTAAAGAAGTATAAAGAACTATAGTTACCTCTATGTATATAACAAAAATTGATCCTAATAAAAACAATATTTCTTGTGGTTTTAAAATTTCATTGCCATTTGTCTCAATGATAGAGAATTTGAATAGGTAAAACTTAATGGATATTGTGCTTTGTCTAAAAAAATCTTAAGGGGAAAATAGCATTTCGTCCAGTCCTCATACACAACTCATTTGCAAAAATTATTTTGATTATGATGATTAAAGAAAATGTTATTTCTTACATGAAATATTACTTTGTACTTTCTTAAATATGTTAGTGAAATTCTTTCTTTCTGTCTTTCTTTCTTTCTTTCTTTCTTTCTTTCTTTCTTTCTTTCTTTCTTTCTTTCTGTCTTTCTTTCTTTCTTTCTTTCTTTCTGTCTTTCTGTCTTTCTTTCTGTCTTTCTTTCTTTCTGTCTTTCTTTCTGTCTGTCTGTCTTTCTTTCTTTCTTTCTGTCTGTCTGTCTTTCTGTCTTTCTTTTTGAGGCTGGGGTTAAGTGACTTGCCCATGGTCACACAGCTAGAAGTGTTAAGTGTCTGAGAACAGATTTGAACTCAGGTCCTCCTGAATTCAAGGCTGGTGCTCAATCCACTGTGCCACCTAGCTGTCTCTGAGTTTTCTTTCATATTATGACTAATATGGAAATATGTTTAAAGTAATTGCACAATTTTTGTAAGAGGGGAGAAGAACAGAGGGAGAAAAATTTGGAGCTCCTAATTTTACAAAAATGAATACTGAAAACTATTTTACATGTAATTGGAAAAATAAAATACTGCCTAGAAAAAAAGGTAAGGGATTTTCTCTCTCTCTCTCTCTCTCTCTCTCTCTCTCTCTCTCTCTCTCTCTCTCTCTCTCTCTCTCTCTCTGTCTCTCTCTCTGTCTCTCTGTCTCTGTCTCTGTCTCTGTCTCTGTCTCTCTCTCTCTCTCTCTCTCTCTCTCTCTGTCTCTGTCTCTCTCTCTCTCTCTCTCTCTCTCTCTCTCTCTCTCTCTCTCTCTCTCTCTTTTGTCTATGTATCACTTTAAATCCTTTGCACCTAATACTCTACCTTGCACACACTGGAGTACAAATAAATGTCTGTTCAGTAAAATCAAATTGGCATGTATGTTATAAAACTCCACATTCACACATGGACTGACTGGTAAACAATTTTATAGATAAATTACAAAATCTTAGAGACGATTTTGGTGAAAAATCCTCAGTGGTGGGAGTCAAATAACTTCATGACAGAGAATCAGAACATGTGCTCTGTATACACTAAAAGTGGAAGATACAGGCTGGAGTACAGGAACAAATAAGGTTTGCAACAGAGGCCAAGGATGTCTAGCTCACTTTCTGTTCACATGAAGCTCTTCATTTGCACTCCTTGTCAGAGAGTAATGATTATTAAATTGTCTCTTCACACAGCATTAGAAAGATCCCTTGGGAGCTGAGTACTGTTGGTGAATGATGACTTGAATTACTTTTATATTCCATTATTCTTAACAATAAGGGGGAGGGGAAAGAACACGAGAACAGAGACATAGAAATACTTTAGTATTCTTGTCAACTTGCTAATGGCTGGTATTTCTGTCTCATGGGCATTTATCTACGTATCCATGTGTTCATCCACCCATGTGGTACAGGAACATGTCCCTGCATGCTAAATGCAAGTATACCATTTTGTGTACTCAAGTGAGAATAGTGTCACCAGCATAATCCCAAAAGATAGGATGATAATATAGAACTCTGTTCCAATGAGATGTGTAAATTAGATCACTTATACTTCATGTCCTTAAGCCATTCAGTGACAGAGTCTTCATATGAAATTGAGTAAAAATTAGCTTTAAACATTGGCAGCAAATTTTCCATCAATGAAAACTGAAGCTACAAACTGCAATATACGTTGGGTGTCATGGTGAAGAAAAAAAGGATCAACTCCTGTGAAAATCTTTTGGGGGTACGAAAACAATCAGCCTGTGTTTTTTTTTCTCTGATATCCATATTATCAAGAAACTTTTGCCTCTACTAGTTATGAGAGGATTTTGGAGTGCCATGTTCTGTTTATTATTTTCTTATTTTTTTTTCCTTGCACAGGATTGTTGTTTTCAAACACTGGTGACCCCAGTGAGGAAAAAAAATGCACATATGTTAATTAGAAAAAGATGGCTAAGTAGGTAGAAGAGACATCCTACTCAATGTGTCCATATATTTCTATTTCAAAAAGATTCCAAGTAATAGTTACTTTGTGAGAATATGCAGAATGCAAATAGAAAGTTTTCTTTTTAGATTGCTGATGTAACTAAAGGAAATCTAAAGTGGGAGACAGACTTATATGGTAATAATCAGGACTGATAAAACGTAACCCTGGAGTAAAAATAAAAGTCAATTAAAAAAAAAAACTTCCATTAAACCCTGCTCAAAAATAACCCTCTCTCCCCAGTGACTATTCTAAAGGATTTCAAGAAATGGAATTCATCAACTCAAAGTACATAGATCATGGTCCCCCTCTGTGGTGGACCTTTAGCACACAAATTGTAATGCAACACCTTGTCACATGCAAATACATTTATTAATTTGAGAGAACATGATTTTGTAGAATTCCCTATTAAATGGTGACTCTTGACTTATAGTGAGAAGGGAACATGGCTGCTTTTAGTAATTTGAAATCAGATTTAGCAAATTACCACTGGTCATTAATGAATAGGAAGTTGATGTTTAATGTCAAAGTCCAGACTACTTTATAGTTAACACAAACTCTACTATTCTCAGTTTGTTTAGTAAAGTCAGTGGAAGGAAGTAGGTACTGGAGTGCAAACGATGTCCTTTTCTCCACAGATAGGCATTTAAAAGGTATTATAGATGACTTAGCTGTCACAGCAGGACTATGTCTATGTATCACTTCAAATCCTTTGCACCTCATGCTCTGTGTTGTACACACTGGAGAACAAATAAATGTCTGTTCGATATAATCAAGTTGGCATGTATGTTATAAAACTCCACGTTCACACATGGATTGAAAAATTGGGACAATTCCTATTTTTTTTGCTGGGGGATGACAAACATTTCCAACTGTGGTAGAAGAGATCAAAGGGGCTGAGTTAGGTAATGGACTTTTCCAAGGGACAGAGAGGCCCAGGACATATACACTTCCCTAAAGGAAGCACAGGTGCACTTGTGAAAGCATTAGTAGTAACTTCTAAGGTACTAGGGACATAGTCTCAGCCATACTATGTATTGTTAAGTATCTTTTTTAATGTAGGATTAAATTTTTCCATTGTCATATATACAAACATTTTTAGCATTCATTTTTTTATAATTTAATTTTTATTTTATTTTATAATTATAACTTTTTTTTTACAGTACATATGCATGTGTAATTTTTACAACATTATCCCTTGCACTTACTTCTATTCAGATTTTTTCCCTTCCTCCCCCAACCCCCTCCCCCAGATGGCCGGCAGTCTTATATATGTTAAATATATTACAGTATATTCTAGATACAATATATGTGTGTAGAACCAAATTTTTTGTTGCACAGGAAGAATTGGATTCAGAAGGTAAAAATAACAGTTTACACTCATTTCCCAGTGTTCCTTTTCTGGATGTAGCTGATTCTGTCCATCATTAATCAATTGGAATTGGATTAGCTCTTCTCTATGTTGAAGATATCCACTTTCATCAGCATACATCCTCGTACAGTATCATTGTTGAAGTGTATAATGATCTTCTGGTTCTGCTCGTTTCACTTAGCATCAGTTGGTGTAAGTCTCTCCAAGCCTCTCTGTATTTCTCCTGTTGGTCATTTCTTATAGAACAATAATATTCCATAACATTCATATACCATAATTTACCCAACCATTCTCCAATTGAAGGACATCCATTCATCTTCCAGCTTCTAGCCACTATGAAAAGGGCTGCCACAAACATTTTGGCACATACAGGTCCCTTTCCCTTCTTTAGTATTTCCTTGGGATATAAGCCCAGTAGTAGTATGGCTGGGTCAAAGGGTATGCACATTTTGATAACTTTTTGGGCATAATTCCAGATTACTCTCCAGAATGGTTGGATTCTTTCACAACTCCTAGCATTCATTTTTTTAAAAAAATCTTAGCTTCAGATTCTCTCCTTCCTCTCTGCCTAAAGCTTCCCCTGCATTGAGAATGGAAGCATTTTAATATAAGGCATACCTATATAGTTATGTAAAACATTTCCATAACAGTCATGTTGTAGCAGAAAACACAGCTCCCCCCGCCCAGAAAAAGCTCAAGAAAAATGAAGAAAGTTTTAAAAACAGTATACTTGAGTCTGCATTCAGACTGCCTGTTCTTTCTTTGAATGGAGAGCATGTTTCATCCTTGTCTTGGATCACTGTATATTGGAAGAGTCTCCTAATCATCAACTCTATGTCCATTCTGTCCCAAACTCTTCCACACAGCTCCCAAATGGATACCCTGGAATAACAGGCTAGGTTGTCAGCCTCATGCTCAGGAAGCTTCAAGTGTTTCCCTTTGCCCTCTGGGATACACTATAGAGGTGCTATATCATTTGAATTCCGGCACAATATATCTCTGACCTACTTTTCCATATTGATTTCATCTAGTTTCATTGTCTCCACTTCTTGTAACGGTTCCATTTACACTCTCTCTCCTGCCTCAGTTTACCTCAGTTTTCAACTGTAAAATGGGAACAAATAATATTACCTATCTCAAAGAGTTGTTGGGAAGAGCAAATGAGATAAAATTTTTAAAAAGCACTTTGCACAGTACATGGCACATAATAGGCACCATACCATCCTTCTCTTTTCTTGTCCTCCAATACGGTAAGGTGAAAAATTGGCAGTTCCTTTGAGGTGAAAGATGGAGCCTCCACATGTTCCCAAAGCCTGTGGTAGAATATTAGCAGAGACTCAAAGTACCCAAGGATGATAACTGACAGGATCATGCTAGAGGGGAAGCCCCCCATGGATTTTAGCCCCTTACACAAAAGCTTAGCTCATTTTTCCTTCTTTAGGACTTTGATTTGTTCAGAACATTTTGAAAACAAATCTCTTTGGTCAACTTATGCAGACATGAAAATTCATCCCCAAAACATAATAGAGCAATAATATCCAGCCACTGTCAGATTGATTTTGAAAGAAAGCATGGGTTATGGTTTTGGGCCTTCTTCAAAACCCACCCTCATTTAATAGTAGGACATGTTCCAGAAGTAATTGTGTTGCCATTTCCATTTGGATCTTGTGCTTTGATCTCACACTTGCATCTCTTAAACACCTGAACCTTGACATTAATGACTGCATCCATTGTCCATTCAGGTTAATGTCCATATTAATTAATCTAATTCCCAAATGGGAACCTAAGGGAGGTGCCTCTGATCTCCTCACAGACCTTAGCTGACTACCATATATTGCTCATCTTCCTTTTCTGTCCTGTTACTCCCAATAGAGGTAATACTAAGGCACTCACTGTGAGAAATTACCTACTTAAGGGTATAATGTCTCTTTCCCCCCCAGTTAATCTGGTTGAAATCCATTATCAACATAAAAGGCGAGAAAAGTTTTGGGTTCTGAGTGAACTTGGAATTCTGAAATCTTGATGCCAAATTAATTGTAACATCTTGGGAAAACTTGACATGGCTTCCTTTTCCCCCTCACCTTGCCCTAAGGATGTAATTTAGGATTAATGATGAAGACATTTTTCTAATAGATTTAATTCTGCACCCAGCCTGATCACTAACACAATACTAGAGAAACAAGAGGGACTAAGAAGCCTTAATTACTTTTGAAATTGTGCAATCAGTGAATCAGTGCATCAGTGCATCAGTGCAATACAAATATTAGACATGTGCATATTGGGAAGGAAAAGCTCATTGCTGTTACAATGAAATGATAATATTCTCCCCAATATCAATACTGAGTTGACTTTGCATATTCATATTTCAAACATGTATTCAGAGATGACTGGCCAATCTCTCTTCTGACAGATGACACATCAGAGCTTTGAAGGGCAAAGCTTCTTAAACTGTGGGTTGTAAATCCTAATGGGGCAAGGTAATTGAATATAAGCTCATGAAAATATAATGTTTCACTAATTTGATTCTGTAGGTAAAAATAAATCCATCTCATTTGTATGCATAATTTCTTTTACATAAATGATAAATTATAAATATAGAAAACATATATTTATATGATATATAAATAGGTAATTTTTATATAATATATATGTTATATAAATATATGAATATGTTTTTAAATAAATTGCTTAATGATTTACTATCAGCAAATACTTGATGTGGATATCTATTTTAAATACTTATATACTATGGGTCATGTAAAAATCCCTCAGAAAAAGGGCTGTGAGTGGGAACAGTATAAGAAGCTCTGATTTGGTGTACCATTCTATTTTATAGATGGAAGTTGCAACCTTGAGAAATTGGGTGGTTTTCCCAAGGGCTTGCATGCGGTTAGAGGTATGACTGGCATTTGAACAAAAGATCTTCAACTTCCCTTTCCAGTCTCCAGGTCCATTTCCATTAAATATGAAATTTACATCATTAAAAATATTAATTCTTTTGCTTGCATCTTCAGGTCCCAGTTGTCATTCCCTCTCCCTGTCAACCCACATTAGAAAAGGTGAACATTTATTATAGATATATACGTGAAACCATACAATAGATATTTCCATATATCAATTTTTTCCTTTGCAGGTAGTTAGCATTTTCGTTCAGAAGTCCTTCAGAGTTAATATGAAATTTCCTGAAACTCAGAAGAGCTTAGCCATTCATGTTTACTCTTCCACTAATTTTGCTGTACCCTAATATTCTTTTGGTTCATCTCTTCCCTCAGCATTAGTTCCTGTATGTTTTCCTTAATTAAAAAAAAATTAACTTGTTCATTGTTTTTTAAAACACAATGGTGATCCTTTGGATTCATATTCCACAAATTAATCACCACTAGCCCAGTGGATGGGCATCCCCTCAATTTCCAGCTCTTTGCCATCACAAATTGAGCTGCTGTAACTATTTTTGTATAGGTAGTTCTTTTTCTTTCTTAAAAAAAAAATCTGGATTTTGGACATCGCTCTGCTAAAAAGTGTTCCTTGTTGCAAATAAGTGTCCTTCTCTGCATATAAGTGTATCTCCCTGCAAATAAGGGCATTTCCCTGCAAGTAAGTGTACCTTTGTGTAACAAAGTGTACCGCTGTGCAAATTACTATACCTCTATGGAAATAACTGCCTCTCTGCAAGTAAGTATAATCCTGTGGAAATAAGTGTACATCTTTGCAAATATTTACCTCTGTGTAGATAATTATACCTGCATGGAAATAACGATCCCTCTGCAAAACATCGTTCCACTTTGCTAATAAGTGTACCTCTGTGTAAATATGTGTACCCCTCTGTATATAATTGTACCTATCTGCCAATAAGTATATCTCCCTGCAAATAAGTGCATCTCCCTGCAAATAAGGGCTTCTCCCTGCAAATAAGGGCATGTTTCTGCAAATACGGGTACCTCTGTTCAAAAAGGGTACCTGTGTTCAAATTATTTCCACTGTGTAACACCTATGGAAAAAAGTATAGTTCTGAACAAATAAATGAATCTGTGCTAAAATACATATAATAACAGTACCTCTGTGTAAATAACAGTACCTCTGTGCAAATACTTGCACATCGGTGTAAATAAGTGCACTTCTGTGGCAATAATTATACCTGTATGGATATAACTACTTCTGTGTAAAGATTTGTACCTCTTTACAAATAAATATTTCTGTGCAGATAATTATACCTGAATGGAAATAACGTCTCTGGGCAAAAAGTATACCTCTGTGCAAATAAGTTTATCTCGCAGCAAATAAGTGTACCTCTGTACAAAAAAACAACCCAAAAAACAAAAAAACAAAAAAACAAAACAACAACAGCAACAAAAAAAAAAACTACATCTGTGCAAATAAGGTTACCTCTGTTGAAATAAATGTACACTTGTACAAATTACCACTCTGCAAACAATTACATATGTATGTAATGAACTACCTCTGTGGACATAAATTTAGTTCTGTACAAATAAGTACCTCTGCGGAAAAACGTGTTCCTCTGTTAAAGTAACTCTGCCTCTATGGAAATAACTACCTCTGTGCAAAAAATTACCTCTGTTCAGATAATTTTACCTGTAAGGAATTCATGATCCCTCTGCTAAAAAGTGTTCCTTGTTGCAAATAAGTGTACCTCTGTGCAAATAAGTGTCCTTCTCTGCATATAAGTGTACCTATCCACAAATTAGGGTATCTCCCTGCAAATAAGGGCATCTCCCTCCATTTAAGGGCATCTCCCTGCAAATAAGGGCCTCTCCCTGCAAATAAGGGCATCGCCCTCCAATTAAGGGAATCTCCCTGCCAATAAGGGCATCTCCCTGCAAATAAGGGCATCGCCCTCCAATTAAGGGCATCTCCCTGCAAGTAAGTGTACCTCTGTGTACCAAAGTGTACCTCTGTGCAAATTACTATACCTCTATGGAAATAAGTGCCTCTCTGCAAGGAAGTATATTCCTGTGGAAATAAGTGTACATCTTTGCAAATATTTACCTCTGTGTAGATAATTATACCTGCATGGAAATAACGATCCCTCTGCAAAACATCGTTCCACTTTGCAAATAAATGTACCTCTGTATAAATATGTGTACCCCTGTGTATATAATTGTACCTATCTGCCAATAAGTTTATCTCCCTGCAAATAAGTATATCTCCCTGCAAATAAGGGCTTCTCCCTGCAAATAAGGGCTTCTCCCTGCAAATAAGGGCATGTCTCTGCAAATACGGGTACCTCTGTTCAAAAAGGGTACCTGTGTTCAAATTATTTCCACTGTGTAACACCTGTGGAAAAAAGTATAGCTCTGAACAAATAAATGTATCTGTGCTAAAATACATATACCTCTGTGTAATAACTGTACCTCTGTGTAAATAACAGTACCTCTGTGCAAATACTTGCACATGGGTGTAAATAAGTGCACCTCTGTGCAAATAACTATTCCTGTATGGATATAACTTCTTCTGTATAAAGATTTGTACCTCTTTACAAATAAATATGTCTGTGCAGATAATTATACCTGAATGGAAATAACGTCTCTGAACAAAAAGTATACCTCTGTGCAAATAAGTTTATCTCGCAGCAAATAAGTGTACCTCTGTGCAAAAAAAACAACCCAAAAAAACAAAAAAACAAAACAACAACAGCAACAAAAAAAACTACATCTGTGCAAATAAGGTTACCTCTGTTGAAATAAATGTACACTTGTACAAATTACCACTCTGCAAACAATTACATATGTATGTAAAGAACTACCTCTGTGGACATAAATATAGTTCTGTACAAATAAGTGTACCTCTGCGGAAAAACATGTTCCTCTGTGAAAGTAACTCTGCCTCTATCAAAATAACTACCTCTGTGCAAATAATTATCTCTGTTCAGATAATTTTACCTGCTTGGAAATAACCATCGCTCTGCTAAAAAGTGTTCCTTGTTGCAAATATGTGTCCTTCTCTGCATATAAGTGTATCTCCCTGCAAATAAGGGCATCTCCCTGCAAGTAAGTGTACCTTTGTGTAACAAAGTGTACCGCTGTGCAAATTACTATACCTCTATGGAAATAACTGCCTCTCTGCAAGTAATTATACTCCTGAGGAAATAAGTGTACTTTTGTGCAAATAATTACCTTTGTCTAGATGATTATACCTGCATGGAAATAACGATCCCTCTGCAAAAAAGTGTTCCTATTTGCAAATATGTGTACCTCTGTGTAAATAAGTGTACCTCTCTGCATATAAGTGTAACTATATGCAAATAAGCGTATCTCTCTGCAAATAAGTGCATCTCCCTACAAATAAGGGCATGTCTCTGCAAATAAAGGTATGTCTGTTCAAAAAGGGTACCTGTGTTCAAATTATTTCCACTGTGTAACACCTGTGGAAAAAAGTATACCTCTGAACAAATAAGTGTATCTGTGCTAAAATACATATACCTCTGTGTAATAACTGTACCTCTGTGTAAATAACAGTACCTCTGTGCAAATACTTGCATATATGTGTAAATAAGTGCACCTCTGTGCAAATAATTATACCTGTATTGATATAACTTCTTCTGTGTAAAGATTTGTACCTGTTTACAAATAACTATCTCTGTGCAGATAATTATACCTGAATGGAAATAACGTCTCTGTGCAAAAAGTATACCTCTGTGCAAATAAGTTTATTTCTCGGCAAATAAGTGTACTTCTGTGCCCAAAAAAACCAAAAAAGAAAGACAAAACAAGAAAACTACATCTGTGCAAATAAGGTTATCTCTGTTGAAATAAATGTACACTTGTATAAATTACCACTCTGTAAACAATTACATATGTATGTAAAGAACTACCTCTGTGGACATAAATATAGTTCTGTACAAATAAGTATACCTCTGCGGAAAAACATGTTCCTCTGTGAAAGTAACTCTGCCTCTATCAAAATAACTACCTCTGTGCAAATAATTATCTCTGTTCAGATAATTTTACCTGCTTGGAAATAACCATCGCTCTGCTAAAAAGTGTTCCTTGTTGCAAATATGTGTCCTTCTCTGCATATAAGTGTATCTCCCTGCAAATAAGGGCATCTCCCTGCAAGTAAGTGTACCTTTGTGTAACAAAGTGTACCGCTGTGCAAATTACTATACCTCTATGGAAATAACTGCCTCTCTGCAAGTAATTATACTCCTGAGGAAATAAGTGTACTTTTGTGCAAATAATTACCTTTGTCTAGATGATTATACCTGCATGGAAATAACGATCCCTCTGCAAAAAAGTGTTCCTATTTGCAAATATGTGTACCTCTGTGTAAATAAGTGTACCTCTCTGCATATAAGTGTAACTATATGCAAATAAGCGTATCTCTCTGCAAATAAGTGCATCTCCCTACAAATAAGGGCATGTCTCTGCAAATAAAGGTATGTCTGTTCAAAAAGGGTACCTGTGTTCAAATTATTTCCACTGTGTAACACCTGTGGAAAAAAGTATACCTCTGAACAAATAAGTGTATCTGTGCTAAAATACATATACCTCTGTGTAATAACTGTACCTCTGTGTAAATAACAGTACCTCTGTGCAAATACTTGCATATATGTGTAAATAAGTACACCTCTGTGCAAATAATTATACCTGTATTGATATAACTTCTTCTGTGTAAAGATTTGTACCTGTTTACAAATAACTATCTCTGTGCAGATAATTATACCTGAATGGAAATAACGTCTCTGTGCAAAAAGTATACCTCTGTGCAAATAAGTTTATTTCTCGGCAAATAAGTGTACTTCTGTGCCCAAAAAAACCAAAAAAGAAAGACAAAACAAGAAAACTACATCTGTGCAAATAAGGTTATCTCTGTTGAAATAAATGTACACTTGTATAAATTACCACTCTGCAAACAATTACATATGTATGTAAAGAACTACCTCTGTGGACATAAATATAGTTCTGTACAAATAAGTATACCTCTGCGGAAAAACATGTTCCTCTGTGAAAGTAACTCTGCCTCTATCAAAATAACTACCTCTGTGCAAATAATTATCTCTGTTCAGATAATTTTACCTGCATGGAAATAACCATCGCTCTGTTAAAAAGTGTTCCTTGTTGCAAATAAGTGTCCTTCTCTTCATATAAGTGTATCTCTCTGCAAATAAGGGCATCTCCCTGCAAATAAGGGCATCTCCCTGCAAATAAGGGCATCTTCCCTGCAAATAAGGGCATCTCCCTGCAAATACTTGTATCTCCCTGCAAATAAGGGTAGCCCTTTTCAAATAAGGGTACCTCTGTTGAAAGTACTTCCACTGTGTAACACCTGTGGAAAAAAGTATAGCTCTGTTCAAATAAGTGTATCTGTGCTAAAATACATGTACCTCTGTGGACATAAGTGTCCCTCTGTGTAAATAATTGTACCTCAGGACAAATAACTGTACCTCTGTGTAAATAACAGTACCTCTGTGTAAATAACAGTACCTCTGTGTAAATATAAGTACCTCTGTACAAATACTTGCACCTCTGTGCAAATAATCATACCTGTATGGTTATAACTACTTCTGTGTAAAGATGTGTACCTCTTTACAAATAACTACCTTTTGCAGATCATTATACCTGTATTGAAATAGTGATTTCTGTGCAAAAAGTATTCCTCTGAGCAAACAAGTTTATCATTATTCTCATCTTACAAATGAGAAAATCTAGGTTAAGATAAATTAAATGGCTTGCTCAAAATCACACAGCTACTAAAGATCTCATTCAGGATGTTAACTCCAGAATTTCTATCTCCAAGTCCAATGATATTTTATTTCCTAAATCACCTTATAACAAAAATATAACACTTATTTATGCTTAAACCTATATTGGTCAAAGTCATAGGCCATTTGAACATGGTTGAAATGAAAGGACATCTCTAAATCCCAAGATTATTTTTATTCAAGAGAGAAATGCTAGAAGGATTTCCAAGGATTTCAGGGGTAAAGCAAGGAAGCTTCTTCTCCCAAATGTTAATCTTTGTTGTTCTAGAAATATTGGCAATAGCAATGACAATAGAAAGAAATGAAAGGTAACGAAAAGAAAAATTATCCCTATAGAATAAAAGCATGATACTTTACTTAGAATATCTTAGAGAATTAGAAAAGAAGCTAGTGAATAATATAAGTAATATTTTCATAAAAATAGCAGGATAGGAAATATAGCCACAAAAATCACCAATTTTCCCTTTGAAAAAATAAAATGTGGAGCAAATAATTTAAAAAGAAAAGCTATTCATTCATTCATTGGAAAACTGATAGAACAGTGGCCCTTAGTTAGCAATTAAATTCAGGCCTTATTAGATACAGTACAGGAGCAACTTGACCAAGGACACTTATAACCTTCTCTAAGTCCTTGAAATTCCCCTGTATTTGTTGTAAGAAAGAAATCTGGAAAATGGAGGATGTTGAATGATTTAAGAAAAGTAAATCAACAATGGAAACTATGGGAACTCTTCAGTATGGACTTCCATCTCCTACTCAGTTGCCTAGGGAATGGCCTCTTTGGGTTATAGACATTAAGACTTGTTTCTATTCTACCCCTCTAGATAAAGAGGATATAAAAAAGATTTGCCTTTTCAATGCCCAGTGTTAACTTAGCTGAGCCTTATAAAAGATATGAATGGACAAATGACAAAGAGTCATTTAAAAACCCTTAGAAAATCAGTCTTTTTGCTACAAAAGAGGCACCCACAGCAGTCCTTCATCAAGCAGACAGTGCGATAAAGTGGGTGAACTTCCCAGCACAACCAGAACAAAGCCTTACTCCTTACCCAGTGCTTGTCTTTAGAATTTTGTTAAAGGCTTTTAAGTGAGCAGTACAATTATCTGGGGTAAGACCTAACTAGATATACACCTTTCATACAAATGCACCAATGACTGTATGCTGTGAAACCATCCCAGAGTGGCCAATTTTATTGGCCACAGCTCCAAATTTTACACACGGGTTTCCATTAAAGATAATCTGGCTATTCCCTAATTGGCGATAGATTCTTGAAGAAAATGGGGAGTGTTATGTAGTATATGTTTATCAGAATCAAATGTTTACCCAGCAACATATTTGAGGAATATAACTGACTTAGCTTTCCTAATTTTATTTCTCTCTTTCTTTAATGGTATGACTTGACATATTCGACTTCCATACAAATTTGGAGTGGTACATAGTATATAATGTGTTGATCAGAATCTAATTTTTGCCAAACTCTTTTTTCAGTTTTTCAGCAATTATTATTAAATAATGCATTTTTTCTAATTATTTTATATGATATTCTATATCCATACATCTTTACAGATGCATCCAAACATATCTCTACTGACATTTTTAAATCAGGAGTCAGAACTTCCTTTCAGAAGTCCACTCAGCAGACTGAATTGTATGCAATCCTTCTAGCTCTCACTTATTATCCAGGAGATATAAATATACTATCTGATTCCGCTTATCTAGTAGGTGTGGTGCAAAGAATTGCCACAGCCAAATAAAATTTGTAGCCTCTAATATATATCAGCTCTCTAAGGAACTTGAAGAGCAAGTGAGAAAGCATCTAGGTAAGATTTATATCTTGCATATCCACTCTCTTACTGGACTTCCAGGTCGTATTTTTGATGGTAATTCAAAAGCAGATAACATTCTAAGCATGTTAGCCAAGACTCTTCTAATTCAGCCAGCCCAAGAATTTCATTCTATATATCATCAGATTGCTCAAGATTTATGTTTACAATTTGGGATAACAAAAGAGGAAGCTAGGAGCATGGTAAAAGACTTCCTTTCCTCGCTCCTACATTCCCTCCAGCAATAGAACAAAGAAGCAAGAACAAAAGTTTCAACAAAGGGAACACAGTTCACTCCCAGGATGCTAGGAGCCCCAGTGCCTGGTGCTGCTGCCTCCTCTTCCTTCTCCTCCTCTACCACCACCACCATAATCACCTCCTCCTCCTCCTCCTCTTGTTACCACCACCACCACCATAAACTCCTCCACTCCCTCATCCTTCTTTTCTTCTTCCACCTCCACCCCAACAACCTCCTCCTCCTCCTCCTCCTTTTCCATGATCACCATTACCTCCTCCTACTTCTCCTTTTCCTCCTCTTCCTCCACCACCACCTCCACCTCCACCTCCTCCGACTCCTCAACCTCCACCTCCTCCATCCTCCTCCTCCACTTCCTCCTCCTCCTCTTCCTCTGCCACCTTCTCCTCTTCTACTTCCTCCTCTTCCACCTCCACCTCCTCCTCCTCTTCCTCCTACTCCTCCTCTTCCACCTTCTCTTCTTCTTCCTCCTCTCTTCTTCCATCTTCTCCTCCTCATTTTTCCCACCTCCACATCGTCCTCCTCTGCGACGTTCTCTTCTTCCATCTTCTCCTCTTCTACCTCCTCTACCTTCCCCACCTTCTCTTTTTATTCCACTTTCTCTTCTTCCTACTCCTCTACGTCCTCCTCCTCTTCCTCTTCCTACTCCTCCTCTGCCACCTTCTGTTCTTCTTCTTCCTACTCCTCCTAGTCTATCTCCACCTCCTCTTCCTCCTCCCCATCCTCCTCCTCTTTCACCTCCACATCCACCTCCTCTTCCTCTTCTTCCACCTTCTCTTCTTCTTTTTCCTCCTCCTCCTGTTCTTCCATCTTCTCCTCTTCCACCTCCACCTCCTCCTCCCCATCCTCCTCCTCTTTCACCTCTGCCTCCTCCTCCTCTTCGTCTTCTTCCATCTTCTCTTCTTCCACCTCCACCTCTACCTTCCCCACCTCCTCTTTTTATTCCACCTTCCCTTCTTCCTCCTCCTCCTCTACCTCCACCTCCTCCTCCTCCTGCTCCTCCGCCTCTTCTTCCACCTTCTCTTCTTCTTCTTCCTCCTCCTACTGTTCTTCCATCTTCTCCTCTTGCAGCTCCATCTCCACCTCCTTCTTCTCCTCCTCCTTCTCCTCCTCCTCATCCACCTTCTCTTCTTCTTCTTCCTCCTCCTCTTCCTCCACCTCCACCTCCTCCTCCTCTTCCTCTTCTTCCATCTTCTCCTCTTGCAGTTCCATCTCCACCTCCTTCTTCTTCTCCTCCTCCTTTTTCTCTTCTTCCATCTTCTCCTCCTCATCTTTTACCACCTCCACCTCCTCCTCTTGCACCTTCTTTTCTTCCCCCTCCTCCTGTTCTTCCATCTTCTTCTCTTCTACCTCCTCCTCCTCCTCCCCATCCTCCTCCTCTTCCACCTGAACTTCCACCTCCACCTCCTTCTCCTCCTCCGCCACCTTCTATTCTTCTTCCTACTCCTAGTCTCCCTCCAACTCCTCCACTTACACTTTCTCCTCCACCTCCTCGTCCTGCTCTTCCTCCTCCTCCTCTTCCTCTTCCATCTTCTCCTCCTCATCTTTATCCACCTCCACCTCTTCCTCCTCTTCCACATTTTCTTCTTCCACCTCCTCCAACACCAACACCACCATCGCCATCACTATTACTTGCTCCACCTCCTCCTCCTCATCTTCTTCCACCAATTCCTCCTCCTCCTCCTCCTTCTCCTGTTCTTCCATCTTCTCCTGTTCCACCACTTCCTCCTCCTCCTCCTTTTCCTCCTTCTCTTTTTGCTCCTCCTCCTCTACCAACTTCTGTTCTTCTTACTATTCCTCCTAGTCTACCTCCACCTCCTCCTGCTCTTCCTCCTCGTCCTCCTCATCCTCCTCCCCCTCTTCTCCTCTTCCTCCTCCTTCACCACTACCAGTACCACTACTACCACCACCAACCACCACCTCCACCTCCTCCTCCTCTTCCTGCTCCACCTCTTCCTCCTCTTCCTCCTCCTCCCCTTCCTCCTCCTCTTCCACCTTTTCTTCTTCTTCTTCTTCTTCTTCTTCTTCTTCTTCTTCTTCTTCTTCTTCTTCTTCTTCTTCTTCTTCTTCTTCTTCTTCTTCTTCTTCTTTTCTTCTTCTTCTTTTCTTCTTCTTCTTCTTCTTCTTCTTCTTCTTCTTCTTCTTCTTCTTCTTCTTCTTCTTCTTCTTCTTCTTCTTCTTCTTCCTCTTCTTCCTATTCGTCCTCTTCCTCTTCTTCCTCTTCCTCTTCTTCCTCTTCCTCCTCCTCTTCTTCTTCCTCCTCTTCTTTTTCCTCCTCTTCTTCTTCCTCTTCTTCTTCCTCTTCTTCTTCTTCCTCCTCCTCCTCCTTATCCTCCTCCTGCTCTTCCTCCTCATCCTCCTCCTCGGCCTACCCCTCCTCCTCCTCCTCCTGCTTCTCTTCTTCCTCTTCCTCCTCCTCTTCCACCTTTTCTTCTTCTTCTTCTTCCTCCTCCCCCTCTTCTCTTCTTCCTCCTCCACCACCACTACCACCACCACCAGCACCCTCACCCCCAATCACCACCTCCTCCTCCACCACCACCAGCATGGATGATGCTCGTTCTATGGGCGGGAGGGGGTGTTCCCGATGCTGGGGTCCCAAGCTCCCCCCCGCCTGGATGGGACTGTAGCTGCCAGAGGAGTCTGAGTCGTAGGTGGGCGTCTGGGAGCTGGAGCTGGGGGGAGTGTCCGAGGCGGCAGGCCAGAGTGGGGGGCGCCCGGAGCCCAGTGGGACGAGTCTCTGGGGATGCACGGAAATGGTCTGACAGGTGGAGTGCAGCTCCACGCGGGCCAAGTTTTCCCTCATGTCCTTCACGCGCCCGATGTAGCCCTTGTAGGCCCCCTGGCAGATGCGCACCGACTGGCCCACGAGGCCCCTGTGTGGGGGAGGCCCACGGCGACGCCCACGGCCCCAGGAGCCCCGACCCCGCCAGCCCCTGTCCGGCCCCCGGGTGGCCTCTGTCTCCAAGGCCGGGCGCCCCCGCCCCGCGGGGCCAGGCTGTCTGGGACTGGCGGGGGGAGGGCTCGGGCCGGCAGCCGGGCCCCCTGCCGGGAATCCGCGGCCCCGGCTGGACCGGACCGCGCCGGCCAGCAGGAGGTGGCGGCACTTGCAGGCGAACAGGCCCCCGTGCTCCGGGAGCGTCCTGGAGCGGAGGAAGGCGATTCCCCGAAAGAGGTGGAGGACCGTGGCCTCGAGCCCCGAGCGCGGGCCCTCCACCACCCTGACCGAGTCCCGGACGCGCACGCTGTGGTGCTGGGCGTCCAGGGCCACGGCCATGCGGGTGTCCCTCCTGGCGGTGACGGCTTGGCGGCTCACGGTGAGCACCCGGTCGTGCATGTCCAGGACCCGCAGAGCGCAGGCGTCCAGGCCCACGATGACGCCCACCGTGCTGGGGCTCAGCTGCACCAGCTCCCCCCAGCGGTGCCGGCCCCACACGTCCTCCGGGGCCGCCGTGTCCGGGCACAGCCGCAGGTCCTCGGGGAGCACGTGGAGCTCCTCGCGGCTCAGGTCGGACAGGAGCAGGACAAAGTCGGGCTCCACTCTGAGGACGAAGCCGGTGGTGCCCCGGTAGCGGCCCGCCAGCACCTGGACGTGCTCCCCCTCCTCGAAGTGCTTGCTCAGCTCCCCGGCGGCCAGCTGCAGCGGCTCCCGGAGCAGCTCGTGCTCGGGCATGATGGTGACCCGGGAGCCGCTCACGCCCAGCACCCGGCCCCGCAGCTGGATGAGCTCGCCCGCGCTCACCCGCACCCTGTCTCCGGCGCCGAAGCGGCGCTCCGCCGCCCCGTCTTCGTCGTCCACGCGCAGCTCGAGCTCCTGCAGGGCTTCGGGGCGCTCCTGGAAGTGCTGCAGCTCGGACAGCGCCGGCCTGACGCCCTCCCACACCAGGGCCGAAGGGGGGAAGGTCTTGAAGAGGAAGCCCTCGGGGCTGTAGCGGTCCCCCCGGAAGAGGAGGAAGTCTCCGTCCCTGCCCAGCTTTCCTCCCAGGGCTCGGATCTTCTGGGCGTCCAGGAGCTTCGGGGGCGGCCTGGGGCGCCTCTTCCTCTTGCCCGAGCCGGGGGTCGGGGCCCCGCGGGCCGGGAGCAGGCTGTAGTCGAGGCGAGGGATCATCTTGAGGAAGACCGAGGCGTTGCCGGGCTCGGAGCGGGTCACCTGAGCGAGGTCATCCTTGTAGAGGCCCGCCCTGACGCGCACCCAGCTCCCGGGCTGCAGGCTGGGGGCCTGGCGGCGCAGCACCCTCAGCACGTCGGGCATCTCCTCCAGGGGCACCGGCTTCGGGGCCCGGGAGCCCTGGCGCAGGCTGGCCACGCCCCGGATGGCGTCCAGTACGTGGCCGAGCTTGTGGGCCTCCACATAGACGTAGCCCTTGAGGTAGTGGGGAGCCACCACGGACTGGATCTGCAGGGGGCTGGCACTGCCGCGGGAGGCCGCGAACTTGCGCAGGAGCGTCAGGGCCGCGGCCTTTTCCTGCCCGGACTTGCACTTGACCATCCACAGCCTGGGGTCCCGCAGGCCCGGGAGCAGCCGCTGCTGGCAGATGGGGTCGGGCGGCTGCCGCGGGGCTCCGCGCCCGGCCTCCCTGCACGCAGGCCTGGCGTATTTCTGCAGGAAATACTGGGCCAGCTCCTCCTCCCGCTCAGCCCTCCAGGCGTTCTGGAGGCGCCGCGCCCCGGAGCAGTCCTCCTGGGGGTTGGCTTCAGGGCTGCCGGGGCCGGGGAGCCCCGCTCTGGCCGCGAGGTCCTCCGCGCCCACCTCCCACTCGGCTTCCTCCTCCTCCTCTTCTCCTTCGTCATCGTCCTCCTCAGCCTCATCTAAAATGAAGCCCTGGTGTCTGGGCTTCTTCCTGGGCCGCTCTTCCTCCTCCTCGTCTTCTTCCTCCTCCTCGTCTTCTGCCTCCTCCTCGTCTTCTTCCTCCTCCTTGTCTTCTGCCTCCTCCTCCTCCGCCTCCTCTTCTTCTTCCTCGTTTTCCTTTCCGTTCTCCTCTTTCTCCCGGGGTTCATTTCTTCCCCCTGATTCTACTTCGGACTCTGACTGGGACCCAGAGTCTGTTTCGGCCCGGGACTCGGACTCCCTCGCCGACCCGGACTCCAACCTGGTCCTGGTCCCCGACTCTGACTCCGACTCCGACTCCCTCGCGGACTCGGACCAGGAACCGGGTGTCCTGAGCTCTGACTGCTCTGACTCCCGGACTGTCCCAGCCCTGGCTGCCTGTCTCGCCTGGCCTTGGCCACGGCTCCCGCCCTCTGCCTGCTTCTGGACGCTATTTTCGCCGTCCCTTTTTTCGGGGCCCTTGCGCGTGCCCCCCGGAGACATCTTCAAGTGAGACTGTCTGGCCTTCATCTCCTAATCGCTGCTGCTGCTGCTGCTGCTCTTGCTGCTGCTGCTGCTGCTGCCTCTACTGCTCCTGCTGCTGCCGCCACCAGGAGAGCTCCAGCAAGAATGAGTGAGCCTCAGTGGCTCACCAGCTCCTTATAGATACTCCCATGAGGCACCTGCGATGTCAGGGAATCCACATCTTCAGAGAAGGATCATACCACCTGTAGGGGGCAGCAGGATGGATTCATTCTGAAAGGATGGGCCAGTCCTTTGTCCCCTCCCAGTTGGAGCGATCCAGGGCAGGGGGGCCATTAAGGCTCCATTTTAAGGGTCATCCAAGCCAAGTCCCTGCGATATGAATATGTTTGTATGACTGTAGATGTATGGACATACATGAATGGACATGTGTGTTCTGTATAGAATTTCTTGTCTTCTGGGGGGGTGGGCTGGGGTGGGAAGGAGAGGAAGGGAGGGAGAGAAACTCCACAAATGTTTGCCTTTGGGGGAAGGGGCGGGCAATATTCTTATTTACTTAGATATGTGTAAAACAATGTTTTACATTTATTTTTAAAACTTTGACTTCTAGATTCTCTCCCATTCTCCCCATCTCCACCCTTTTTTTAGAAGGCTGCTGGGAATTGATGCAACACATTTCGGTAATATTGATGCTGCCAAAGATAGTATAAATGTCGTGTGTTTCTCTTCCCCACCCCCCACCCCAATCCACTCAAGGAAAAAAGGAAGTTTAAGAAAAAGTCTTCAGTCTGCGTTCAGACCCAATCGGAGTTTCTCTTAGGACAGATAGCATTTGTCTTCAGTCCTTCACACTGGTCTGGGATAACTTTGTTGCTGAGAACAGCAAAGTGTTTCACAACTGATCATCCCACAGCTTTGAAATTTGCTCTAACTAGGTATACAGTACCTTTCCCAGGGCTGGAACTCAGGGAGGACTTTCCGCATTTTTCTCTTCTCTTGTAGAATAAGAATATTCCTTCATAATCCTATACCACAATTTATTCAGTCTTTCCCCAATGAAAAGTCATCTCCTAGATTTCCAACTTTTTGTCCTGAAGAAAGAGCTGCTAATAATATTTCTATAGGTCAAAGGATCTTATGACCCTTTGAGCACAGATCATATCTTTTCATCATTAGTCTATTGTGGAATGGCTTTTTTTTTTAAACAAGTTTGACTCACTTCCCTATTCATTTGCCAAGTAAAGCTTTCATCAGAGAAACTTGCTTCACAATTCTTTTCATAATTACTCTTGCTAACTCTATCCCTCCCCGTTTATTCTGTTCTCTTTTCCTTTATCAGTCCCTCTGAAAAGTGTTTGCTACCTAATATGCCCTCTCTTTTATCACACTCCCCTTCCCATATCTTTGTCTCTTCCTGCTCTCTGATAGAATTGTGTAGCCATATTGGTGTCAGCTATTTCCTTTTGAGTCAATTTTGGCGAGTCTAAAGTTCATTACTCTTTCTCCCCTCTCCTCTTTCTCTACATTGTAGGAGCTTTTTCTTGTATCTTTATGGCAGATAATCTACTCCTTTCCACCTCTCCCTTTCCCTTTCTCCTAGTTCTTTCCTCAATCACCCCTGGATTTCATTTTATTTTTTAGATTTTATCCTCTCATAGTCAATCCACACATTGCCATCTCTCTGTCTCACTCACTCTCTCTCTCTAATATATATATATATATATATATATATATGTATATATATGTATAATTTTAACTGCCATAATAATGAGCATGTTATTATAAGTTACAAGTACCATCTTGTAGGAATGCAAACAGATAACCCTCGTTAAGTCCCTCATGATTTCCATTTTCTTCCTTCTCCACCTCCTCTTCCTTCTTCTCCTTCTTCCTTTTTCTCTTCTTCTCCTTCTTTCTCCTCCTCCTCCTTTTCCTTGTTCCTTCTCTTTCTTCTTTTTGGGACTCTGTATCTGAGGTTCTACTGTTGAGCAATGCAAGGGACTCCTAGGAAACTTGATTTCTGGTTAACTGTAAATTCTCTGAAAACTGTCCATTATCCTGTATTTAAGAAGTGCCTCAGGGTCTCATGGGTAAAGAGTATGACAGTAAATGGGATCTGTACCTTTTGGAAGTCCCCAGAGCAGGATTTCAGCCTGACAAGCCTGCCTGTGCCATGGGCGGTGCTCTGCAGGCCCATGGGACAGAGTTTGGGATGTAAAAACTCTGCTTAGTGAAACTTGCTGTGGAGGTGAAATCCCTCGGGATCCTCCCTGACTGTTCTGGGTTCTGACTTTGTGAATGGTTCTCTGAACGACATCAGTAACCCACCATTGGAGAGAAATCCCGAGAACTTCCTGGCACAGGTTTCCCAGCAGGCCGAAGGGGGGATTGTTAATGTCCCAGTCAGGCCCCTGCTCTTCAAGCAAATTTCTATGATCAGAGTAAGTGGCTAATGGGAGCCGTCCTGCCTGCCTCTTCTCTGCCCGGGGTCAAAGGGTCTCATCCTTCTCTCTAACAGGACACCCTCCTTCCCTCCCTCCCTGTCTCCTTGATCTCTAGCCAGGAGCACAACTCTGTGAAGGGAAGAGGGAGTATCATTGGTGCCTTTCGCTTTTGTTCCGCTAGATGTCGCCCTTGTCTGTGTTTTGGGTTTCAGATTCCGCATTTCCTCCTTTCTTCTTTCATTTTGGACTTTGTGTTGGGAGAGGCCCCCCAGGAGCTTCACAGGGGGGGAGGAGGGGGGAGGGCGAGGCCGTCCAGCATTGCCTCCTCTGGCTCAGGAGAGGGGCCTCTGCTGCTCAGAGTTGGGCCTGTTTGCCCTCAGTGTAAACTCCCTGACCTCTTCTTCTGGTTCTGGTTTCAGGCTTGGTTTAATGAGGTTACAGACAGTAAAATGGCTTGTTTGTATTTCTCCTGCCCATTGCTCATGGTCATGGGTGAGCTCTCTGTCTCTGTCTCTCTCTGTCTCTGTCTCTCTCTCTCTGTCTCTCTCTCTCTCTCTGTTCTCTCTCTCTCTCTCTCTCTCTCTCTCTCTCTCTCTCTCTCTCTCTCTCTGTCTCTCTCTCTCTCTCTCTCTCTCTCTCTCTCTCTCTCTCTCTCTCTCTCTCTGTCTTTCTCTCTCTGTGTGTCTCTGTCTCTCTGTGTATCTCTCTCTGTCTTTCTCTCTCTCTCTCTCTCTGTCTCTCTGTGTCTCTGTCTCTCTCTGTGTCTCTGTCTCTGTCTCTCCTCTGTCTCTGTCTCTCTGTCTCTCTCTGTGTCTCTGTCTCTGTCTCTCTCTCTCTCTGTCTCTCTCTCTCTCTGTCTCTCTCTGTCTCTCTGTCTCTGTCTCTCTGTCTCTGTCTCTCTCTCTCTCTCTCTCTCTCTCTGTCTCTCTGTCTCTGTCTCTGTCTCTGTCTCTCTCTCTCTCTCTCTCTCTCTCTCTCTCTCTCTCTCTCTCTCTCTCTGTATCTCTCTCTCTGTCTTTCTCTCTCTCTGTCTCTCTCTCTCTGTCTCTGTCTCCTTTCTTTCTCTCTATTCATGGACTTCAGAGGAAGAAGCCCCCCTTTTCTCGTTATCCCTTCTCTTTCTTCCTGATCTGCAGCCTCCCTGCGCCATTTGGAGCCTGGCTGTGACCCGGGGGGGAAGGGTCGGAGGCCGGGCTTGGCTGGAGGCTTTTTGCCCTTCCTGATTTTAGCGCAGGGCGAGGTTGCTCCGAGCAGGGACGAGAGATAGGGGGCGGGGGGGGGGGGGGGACCTGAGGAACTGCCCGTCAAATGCCCAGGCAGCACTTTGCGCATGCCCAGAGCTCAGGCTGCGGCGCCGCTGCGGCGCCGCTGCCGCGCCTCCCTCCCGTCCCCATTCCTTTATCGGCAGGAGTTGGGGGGGTCTTCCTCGGGAGTACTTTTCCTGGGTTCTAGCTCAGGCCCGCTCCTGCCGACCGCTGCTGGGGGCTCGGGGCGCAAAGCTGGGAGCAGGGGGGGGGCGCCGCCTCTGAGATGGAAGATGAATGAGGCTCTTCCTCAGGACCTTCCCCTCCCCCACTATCCCCCCCCCCCCTCGTTCCCCTCTCTGCAGCCTGGGAGAAATGGCCCCTCCCGGCGCGGAGCCCGGGCATCTCCCGCGGCCTCAGCTCCTGGGCTTCCTCGCTCCCTCTCGGGCCTGGAGCAATGAG
This sequence comes from Sminthopsis crassicaudata, assembly GCF_048593235.1. Classification (NCBI taxonomy): domain Eukaryota; kingdom Metazoa; phylum Chordata; class Mammalia; order Dasyuromorphia; family Dasyuridae; genus Sminthopsis; species Sminthopsis crassicaudata. Next base: position 162,559 of record NC_133618.1, on the reverse strand, counting down.
CCCGGGGACCCGCCCCTCCCCCCGCTCCCGGAAGTCTCCAAAGTGCGCGGCAACTTTCAAAAGTGGCCAGAAAACGAGGATGTTGGTGATTGAGCATCGGACCGCGTCCGCCTCCTCGGATCCCAGACTGTGGGAGGGCGGAGGCTCATCCCCGGGGCCGCCGCGGGGGAGCCTCCCAATGAAGGGTCCTTGAATTGTTCTGAAAGGCCTTTGCCTCCAAGGGCGGGCCTGAATGGGTGGAGGTCTGTGCTCGGACTTCGGAAGGGCCATTTTCTAATCGTGCTTCCGATAATCCGGTGATGCTGGACAGCTCCCTCTCTCCGGCCTCAATCGGTGTCTTTGTCTTTGTTTGTTTGTTTTTTTGTTTCATTTGTAAAATGGGCACAGTCCTAGCGTCCACCTGGCCCGGTTTTTGTGAGGACAGTGGGATAATAGATGTCAAGCCCTTTGCAAATCTTAAAATGCTGGGCTTTTCGTCCCACAAATCTTAGTTCCTTTTTCTTTTTTTTTTTTTTTTTTTTTTTTTTTTTTTTTTTTTTTTTTAAGTATTAATAATTTAGGAAACTGGAGCATGAGCAGAAAAGGATTTCCAGGATGGGGAAAGATGTCAGCTTAGATCTTATGCCAAGAAGACATCATTGAGTTCAAATACCGCTTTCCATTTAGTTCTGTGACTCAAGTTACTTAATCTCTGCCCTCAGTTTCCTCATCTGTAAAATAAGGATAATAGCTCCTACCTTCTAAGGTTGTTTTAAGGATCGGATGAAGTGGCCTTGCAAGGCCTTTGTGAATTTTATTGCATTTGTAAATGTTTGCTGCAATATTTGTTTTCCTGACTTTCATCTTGTTAATGCCACTACCCAGTTTCCTGAAGTCGGCCTATTCAATAAGATGTATTTCTTTAGTTAGACTTTTTTCTTACTTTTAAGTTACTTTTTTAGTTACTTAATTAGTGAAAATCCTGGATACACTCACCTGTTAGGATTACTAAGTGAGAACTGAGGTTGTCTGGATAGTGACAAGGTGAGAATTCAGGTTTTCTGGACAATTACAAGGTGAGAACTCAGGTTGACTTCAGAGAGGGGGCAAGCTCATTGGCTGGGGTGGTTCTTCCCAGAAGCCCTTGCATTATCCCACGCCCATTCTCTGGGAGGATAAAAGACACAGCACTGGGCGCAGAGAGAGATCGGCCTGGAGAAGGATAAGAGCTGGAGGAGATTCAGAGCCAGGATTCAAGAAGAGGGTCTCTGCATTACATCAGGCCTGACGGGGCTCTCTGCAGGAAGGGAAGTCACTTCTAAGGACAAGAGTTAACAGCAACTGCCTGGAGACAACGGTTCACTACAGGAAGAAGAATCTGTCTGAGAGATTTGAGTAGACACAGCAGTTCTCTTCCCAGAGAGTAATCCGGCAGCTTCTGGAGACGACAGCTCGCTACACTCACCTGTGGGATAATTTCAGTATAATAGGACTTGAGATCCAGTTGTTATTGAAGCATTTGCAATCTCTTAAAATTACAGAGTTGGGAAGAGTCTTAAAGGTCATAGAGTTCAGTCCATACCAGTTGAGGCATTTGAGACAAACAGAAGTTTAGTACTTTTTTGTTGTGATGTTTTAAAACTACCACAGAACTGAAATGAAAATAACCTGTGTTTCCCCCCCTCCCCCCGCCACACACACACAAAACATTTTGGCTAGAATATGTCTTCTTGAAATGCTAGAATTCCTGGTCACTGTACTTGGCTGAGTTCACCAATGTGTTGTAACCTATAGTTCCTTGTAACTTTTCTTTTTTTAAAAATTTATTATTATTTTAAAATTTTTTTAAAATTATAACATTTTCTTTGACAGAACATGAACATAGGTAATTTTTTTTTTTTTACAACATTATCCCTTGTATTCCCTTCTGTTCTGAATTTTTCCCCTCCTTCCCTCCACCCCCTCCCCTAGATGGCAGGCATTCCAATACATATTAAATATCTTATAGTATATCCTAGGTACAATATATATGTGCAGAACCGAATTTTGTTGTTGTTGTTGTTGTTGCAAAGGAAGGATTGTATTCAGAAGGTAAAAAAAATCTTGGAAGAAAAACAAAACAAAACAAAAAAAAAAATCAATGCTCACAGTTTACACCCATTTCCCAATATTCCTTTTCTGGGTATAGCTGATTCTGTCCATCATTGATCAATTGGAATTGGATTAGCTCTTCTCTATGTTGAAGATATCCACTGTAACTGACCGCTGGTCAATGAGTTTATTGTCATATATTTTTGATCTTTTGATATTGTTTTTTGATACTACCACTCTTGATGCACTGTTTGTTATATATATATATTTTTGATACTGTCATTCTTGGTGCTTTGTCTTCGCCTTTGTCACCCCGAGTTGTGTTAGCTACAAAAGAAAGATCTTGAATTTTGAACCACTACCCTCGTATTAAACAAAAAGGGGGAATTGTAAGGGACCTAGAACTGATCTTTCCTGTGCGGAAGGGAGCCGCCCTAATGTCAGTCATCTCCAGGATGTGGTTCCGGGTCGACTAATAGAGCTACGTGTCGGTAGATGCATGGAACTATGAGTTGCTTGGCCATATAAGGAGAAAAACGGCTAGGCATTGCTAAAGGAGCTGGCCCCGCCCACGATGGGAGGAATCGGGGAGGGTCCAAGAAGATTCTGTATAAAAGTAGGGAATAGCAACCGCTTGGAGAGACATTTTGGGGAGCAGACAATAAAGAACAGCTCTGCTACATGTTGGCTCTCTGTTTGCTTATTCCCCGCTCCTGTCGGAGCGGGGCCGGAGACGTCCGAAGGCTGGTGATAGCATGAAGCGCGGTAAGAAATTTTCAGTTTCCAGTGAAGCTGCAGGGAAGCAGACCCACAACAATCCACTTCCATCAGAATACATCCTCATACAGTATCATTGTTGAAGTGTATAATCATCCCCTAGTTCTGCTCATTTCACATCAGTTGATGTAAGTCCCTCCAAGCCTCTCTGTATTTCTCCTGTTGGTCATTTCTTACAGAACAATAATATTCCAAGCCATTCATATACCATAATTTATCCAACCATTCTCTAATTCATGGACATCCATTCATCTTCCAGTTTCTAGCCACTATGAAAAGGGCTGTCACAAACATTTTGGCACATACAGGTCCATTTCCCTTTTTTAGTATTTCCTTGGGATATAAGCCCAGTAGTAGCACTGCTGGGTCAAAGGGCATGCACGTTTTGATAACTTTTTGGGCATAATTCCAGATTGCTCTCCAGAATGGTTGGATTCTTTCACAACTCCACCAACAATGCATCAGTGTCCCAGTTTTCCCACAGCCCCTCCAACATTCATCATTATTTGTTCCTGTCATCTTAGTCAATCTGACAGGTGTGTAATGATATCTCAGAGTTGTCTTAATTTGCATTTCTCTGATCAATAGTGATTTGTCCTTGTCACTTTTCTAACTTTCTTCTGCTGAACTTTGTTTCCTAACAGTAATTAATTTTTCTGCTAGTGCTTTTAATATGTGAATCACTTTAGCCCTTTTGGTGATGTGGTTTGGCAAAATATTGGTCCCTACCACAAGGGCAGGAATTCTTGCTTCCAAAGTTTCTTCCTTTGTTGGTACCAAAGATTGAGGACCAATCACTACAGTTGGCAAAGTGCTGTAGCTTTTCCTATGTCTAAAGTTGCTGCTACATCCTCCATTGCCTAGTTATCATACTTGCTACCAAAAACTCTGTCCTGTTTTATGTCACCTTGTTCACCATGTCCAAAGTCTCTGTTTCTTTCATAGTAACCAGAGCCATTTCCTTCCTATCATTATCATTGCAAATCCATTCATATCCTCCAACATCATGACTGCTATCAAAACCACCAGTGAAGTTTCCACCACCGCTAGTTATTATTTACACCAAAGTAACTTCCATGGTTATCAGCAAAATTTCTAGAAGCACTACAGTGTCTGACTAAACAAAGCACTGACCATATATATGTTTGTGTGTATATATATATGTATATATATATATACTTATATGTATACATAGTCAAACCATATGAATTAAACTATCAAAAATATTTTTCTGAATTAGAAAAAAATAAGAAAATTTATTTAGAAGAAAAAAGTCAAGAATATAAAAGGAATCAATGAAAAATCTAAATTAAGGATATTTCAGTTAATATAAGAAAAATATTTTGCAAGGAATTTTGGCTTATACCAGGAGGAGGACAAGCCAAGTTATGATTATTAATATATTTTTTAAATTATCAAAAGCTATATGTTTATGTGCATTATGCTTTTCAATCTTAGTTTGCATCTGGCATAGCCTGAAATAATCAGACAACGATAAAGTGTTTACTTTGTCTGTAAAGTCTATCCAAAAGAAAAAAATTGGGGTTATTCCTGGTTAATTGACAATGACAAAATTAATAATTTAATTTTTCCCGTTTTTAAACAGAATGCATCTCCAGTCCTATCAATATGTACCTTTGTGTTGGAACAATCCTTATATGTCCGAGCTCTCCAGGAGATGCTGGCCAACACGATGGAGAAAGCAGAAGGGGCAAGTACTCAAATCCATGTAAAATTTTAACATAAAATGAACTTAGCCACCCTATAATCAACTAATCTATTTATTTTACAGGTATAACCACATTCTAGAATTTTCTTTTAATATATTAAGGCAATGTCTTTGGTCATTTCTTCAAATGTATTTTAAATATTCTTTAGCTAAATTATTTCTGTGATAGAATTCAGAGCTATAAAAACTTCAATATTACATTGATTCATTGGGAAATTCTTTGTCATTGAAATATATTCTAATGATTGATACCAGCATTTTTATTGTGATTTAATGTTATACATATTTTTAGTGTTTTAAAAAAAACACACTGTTAGCAACAGTTTATATGTGTTGCTAACTGCTCTGTGATCACATTTCATTATCATTTATTTTATTCTGAGTTATTTTTAGTTTCGTAATAAAATTGCATAGTACAATCATATATATTATTTGGAATGCAGAGGTAGTGGAGATAATATAAAAGCCGAAGCTCTGTTGTAGTTTTGCAAGCAGATATTCCTTTAATTATTCTTCTTAAAACTGGGCTGTTTAGTGACTACGATCATATCTTCCCTTAACTTTTTCTAGATTTTTTTCCTAATTATGTAAATGGTAGAGGAGACTGAATATGAAATTTAGAATCAGGAAGATCTGTGTTCAAATACTGCCTTAAACACTGACTTTGAGAACCTGTCATGTCATCATTCTCAGACTGAGTTTTTTCATCTGTAAATGAGATAATAAGACTTATCCAATAGGGTTATTGTAAGACTCAAGTGAGATATTATAGGTGATGCTGTTTGCTGTGAACAGGGTAAAATTTTCATTTGATGTTATGTAATTATTATTATTATCACAAAATTACCTATTTGTGACTATTCATTAAACTCACAGTTAAACAGGTTTTGAAATAAATGTTGTAGCACATGGCTTAAGCAAAAAAGTATAGTTATTCTAGTTGTGAAATTGAAAATTATATATATATGAGATAGACAAACATTTTTACTGACAAATTCAGATAGACTTGTTCTTTCATTCATGAGGATATGGCCCCAATCTTTGCTTGTTGCTATGCTTATGTAATTACTGTCCATGTCTTCCCATACATTTGCTGCATAGGTTTAGAAAATATGTGAACATCCTTCTTTCTTTTTTCTTGATATCTCTCTCGGAGAGTCATTAGTCTCCACTTGTTGAATTCTAACTTCAATGACCTTTTGTAGCTCCTTTTTCATTTTTAAGGATGTTTTTTCCATCAATTCTTGAGACTCTCTTTCCATTTGACCAATTCTGCTTTTCAAGCAATTGTTTCTTTCTAAGATGTTTACTCTTTTTTTCCCATAATTCTCTTGCATCCTTCTCATTTCTTTACCGAATTTTACTCCTATTTCTCTTGTATGATTTTTTAAGCTTCTTTTTGAGTTCTTCCATGAAATTTTTCTGGCTTCAAGACCACTTCCTATTTTCCTTTGGGGTTTTGTTCATGGGTGTTTTAACATTGTTCTTTTCTCAATTTGTGAATTGATCTTCCCTGTCATCATAATAAGTTTTTATGGACAGATTCTTATTTTTTGGTTGAGGTTGATATGAGTAACTATTTCCTATTTGTAAGTAAAGTCAGGTTTATTACAAAACTCCAGAAAACTACAGAGAATTCCTCAAGGTTGCATCAATAGGCATTATCTGAGATAGAATTTTAACACATGTCTCTGTGTTCAAATATATATTAGAATATTGAATTATAAATGTTTGGAGAAGCTAAAAGTACACCAGGATTAACAGATTTCTTTTTCAAAGGTGAGGAGAAATTAGAGATTAAGTAATCTGTCAAAAATCTAATCTGAGCCCCTCTTACTGCCTCAAACCTGGAAGTCTAATTATAAGGTTTTCATAGTGCCTGATTAAAAGAGTATTATATACCTTGCAATACTATTACATATTTAACAATTTATTTTTAATTTTAACAATTTATTTTAAATTGACTCAAATGAGATTTATTTGCAGAATTGTGAATTCTGTTAGCTTAATTCAGACTGCCAAAAATTTACATTTGAAACAATGAAAAACAAAATCCAATATTTAAATAGTTAGAAAAATATGAATGTATCAATCAAAGGAAATTCAGAAAGGAGATTGAAATTTTCTTCTCAATTTTCTGAAGTATGCTCAAACATTTTAAATAAATAGTATCTTTCTAGTTAGAAGTATCAATGGTTCAGAACTTTTCCTCTTTGCTTTTTAATCATGCCTTTAGATTTCTGGGAGTCAAACAACTATCAGTTAAGTTAATCTTAGTTTTAGTTTCTTGTAAATTTTAAGTCTGATGTTAAAGTATAATGATCCATTGAAGTTAACAGATCTAAATAAGTCAAGGAAAAGTTATTACTTGGATTGATATTTAAGAAACAAAAATTGGTGAAATGTTTTATGTTGTAGTTAATAACTTTTCTATTGTAGTCAATGCTTTCTGGAATATAGCATTCTTATAGACAATTTTGCTTATATAGGAATACAGGATTTTTAAAATTAAATTAACCCCTTTCTATCAATCTTTATTTCCACTGTTATGTATAATTTAATTTTCTTAAAATATGTAATTCTAGTTTTTGGAGATCTTTCATGAGCCTAACATGTAAATAATATAATATTTAGAAAGTATCTGGAAGGATCAGAAAATATATTTTATAGTAAAGCTCTCTGATATTTTAAATTGTAATAGAATGTTTGGAAAGTATAGCAATTTATAGGGATGTTGCTAGGTTTTTCTTTTTCAAAATGTCTGCTTTTTCTTTGGTAGTGAGTACTTAGTTAATCTGAACTAGAAAATGATTTGCAATTTCAATCATTGTTCAAAATGTCAAGTAGTATTATTGTTATTGCATTGTTTTTAAAAATCAGTTCAAAGGAGTAATGAGTCCAATGTGTGCCAACCCAGAGTTTTAAAAAGCCATGTCCCAGCTGATGTGCACTTGTCAATGCTGCCTTGATGCTTTTTTTCCTCCTTTATGAGGATTTTCATTTTCTCTGTGTTTATTCTCCTTTTAGCCAAAGAATATTCCCTGCTCTCTGTTAAAAGCCATATTCTTTCTAACGTCATCTGAATTGTATTCTTCAGAATCATAGTCTACTCTGTTTCTCTTCATGGAATTCCTGAACAAGATGTATACAACATGTCTGAGGATCTAATTTGGTCCTCACTTATTTATTTCCCAAGGAGCAATTCTTTGATTGCCAATATGTCTCCCATCTTTTGTAGGAAATTGAAACAAATAGGGACTGACCATTCACTTTGGGACATTAAATTTGACCAGTGCAACTTAAACACAGTTCTAAACTATAGGCAATTGAAACCCCATGGTTAGAAAAGAAAGAGCCTGTTTATGGAAAAAGTCTATTGTATGGTATAACGGAGGCAGTTCAATGGCATATTCCTTTTCATCATAGAAATTGGTCATGAATATGAATATGTAATGATGAACAAAGACCTACTTCTTTATTGCTAGTATCTCTGCTGTCTTTTCACCTCCTGATCTTCAAAAGATAAACTGGCGTTTGATGTTAGGTTACAAGAAGACACAACAGGTGAGCTGTGTATTGGGTCAATTTTTAACAAGATGCTTTCTGGGATTAGATAAGAATAAATTATGGGACATGATATGATACATTAGATGAATATGTGTCATTTATATGTGATAGTCCTTTTAGTCATGGATTGCTTTTAGCAAAAGTAGAGGATTTAGAATTAATTCACAGCTATCATCATTCCTTTCCCTTTTATGTATTCAAACCTGCTTTTTCTTATGTCTGAGAATGAAATATCATTCTGCATTGCTTCCCCAAAGGACTAATCATAGTCAATTTTTATAATAGCGTGTGAAATTACATTTAGTCTTTCATTTATTTTTACTGCCATTCAAATAAGATAATATTTGTAAAACACTTAAGACAAATAGTAGGTACTTCATAAATGCTTTTTCTTCTCCTTCTATTACCTTTCCTTTTTAAAATTCATTCAATTATTCATTCACTCAGTCATCTATTTGGTCCCATCATCCCTAAATATAATGAAACTGGATCCATTGAATACATGGTGAATTTATGGCTTTGTTTTCCCATTTTCTAGTCCTCTCTAAATGATGAGACCATCAGCCTGTCTTACCACATTTTTCATTTTTGTTCAGGAGACTTTAATTATATGGTATCCAGAATTTCTTTTATTTTGGCCCTTTAATTTATCTTCTCTGATGAGTAAAAACAATCATGTTTTATCTGTTCAGTCGCTATTAAGAATTTTTTTAAAAATTACTCTTTAAAGAATACATATTGGCTCCACAGTTAATGATCCTGATGTACACTAATGTCTGATAAGAAAGTTCTTTGAATTGCATAATTTGGCAGGCTCTTAGGTAAAGGAATGCATGAAGATTGTAAAAGGAAAACTCCCGTGTTCTATTTCTGGCTTCTTTTCTATAGATTATAAAATGTGAACATAGATTAAATAGGCAACGTAAAAATATTTTGGAAAATTGAGAAAGCTGCATCATTTCACCATTCATTTCACTAATGCAATAAAGTAAAGAATTAGGTATTGATATTCTTCATTTTTGAGGTATCCAGAATATCCAATTATTTATGATGATTTAAGGAAAAAATATGAGAATTCTTATTTATTTTATTGAATCTCAGGTTTATTTCTACCTCTCATTACATCCCCAAATTCTTATTTCAGTTTAATATAAATATATTAGTATAAAAGCTGATGAGAGAGATTAATATAAAAGCATAGATTATTTAAAAAAATTCTGCTATCCAACTGATTTATTTGCATTGCTTAAAGAAGTATAAAGAACTATATTTACCTCTATATTTCTTGTATTTTTAAAATTTCATTTCCATTTGGCTCAATGACAGAGAATTTTAATAGGTAAAACTTAATGGATATTGTGGCTTGTCTAAAAAAGAGCTTACGGGGAAAATAGCATTTCATCCAGTCCTCATACACAACTCATTTGCAAAAATTATTTTAATTATGCTGATTAAAGTAAATGTTATTTTTTTACATGAAATGTTACTTTGTACTTTCTTAAATATGTTAGTGAGAAAGCATTATTGGATTGAGTTTGAAAATTTATATGTGGGGTAGTTAGGTGGTGCACTGCATAGAGCACCAGCCCTGAAATCAAGAGGACCTCAGTTCAAATTTGACTCAGACATTTAACATTTCCTAGCTATGTGAACCTGGGCAAGTCACTTAACCCAATTGCCTCAAACAAACAATAAATAAATTTTATGTCTTAAATTAATGAAATTTGCAAAAACTTAAAAAGAGCTAATTCTCACTGTTTCTCTTTAGACTTTTTCTATTTCTCTTAAGGGTAGTATCACCAGTCTTCCAGTTGCCCAGATTTGTGACATTAATATGACCTAACACATATCATTTACTCTTAACCCATGTGTCCATTCATTTACAAAATCTTATCATTTTTACCTCTTCAATATCTCTTACATCATCCCTTTCTTTAGGCTTAAATGACTCCCTTCTCACTTCAGGCCTTTGTCACATATGGCTATCACTACGATAGCCTCCTTGGTTTTTTTTTTCTCTTGCTTTAGTTCCTCTCTTATCACTCCCATCTCCAACCACTGATTTTCCTTAAAAGGTCCGACTGTGTCATTCCCCTATAATTAGTTAGCTACAGTAGCTTTATTCCCATTTATGACCTTTTATGATCCTGTTATGAACATGGGAAATAGTCCTTCTTTGCTATTCCCATATAGCAGTCTATTTCCTTTCTCCTTGACATCACACTAGATGTTGCTCATAAACAGAATTCATTTTTCCTCTTCTCTACTTCTTAGAATTCTTAGAGTTCTTTAGTTTAATCTTAATTGTTAAATTCTGAATGGAACCTTTTCTGATTTCAGCAGCTGCTAGTGGTTCTTTTCTCTTTTTTTCTACAAATAATCCTGTATCTATTTTGTATCTGATGCAAAATATCTATACAAGTATATATCTTCCTCAATTAATTATTTTCTTATAGGCAAGGTCTATTTCACTAAATGTTTTTAGTTGAATGGAATATTCTTGTAGTTGAAGCCTTTTGGTGGACCATATATCGTGCTACCAAACAGCAGTCAGAAGGAGAAAAAGTACGAGTTGGAGATGACCTAATTTTAGTCAGATACTTAGGAAGTACAAAATAGTACGGTGATTTTATATATAAAATAATGTTGCAATGAGCTACATAGTGATTAACAAAATTCTCTTCCTAAGTTTAGATAACAATAACTCATATCAATTATTTACAAGGGATCTTGATTTGATTTAGTAAAATAATATTATAATTGGGTTTGAGGAATCTTTCATTAAGATGCTGCTGTTTAACTTCCTACATGATGTAAGTCCCTTAAATGTTCTGAGTTGCAGTTGTCTCAATCAAGAAGTCTATCTGAGAAGGAATAAAAAAAGAATCCCATACTAAGTTTGTAATCCAGGCCAAATCTTAGAAGTGACTTTCTGTGTGACATGGGAAATCTTCTCGCACTTAGTTATTAAGTGCTCCAATTTGTCTTGACACAGGGAATTACTTATACTGAAAACACAACTGATGCCAGATATATTCTTATTATAGAGGAGAAAATAGGAGCTTAGAGACTTTGTCCCCAAATCAAAGAGAAATGTAGTGTTTGAAGTGAGCTTTGAGCTATTACTATAGTATTGTTAATATTATATTCTAATATTATATGATTATTGGTGCTTTAAGATGTGATTTCAAAATGTCATAAAAATTTATGTGAACTGATACATAGTGAAACAATGAAGAAGTAGAACAAGTTATACTATAACATCAATATTACAAAACATTTGAAGACTGTCCCTAACTGACGAAGAATGAAAGGAGTAGAACTAAGAGAACAATTTCTATAACAAAATTGTAAGGATGATCAACGTTTAAGAATAGTGACCATTCATGATCCCAGTGAATTGATAGCAAATCATGCTTTCCAGTAAAGAGCAGCAATAGAGTAGGATGAAGAATGTGTGTGCCCCACACACATATAACCCAACGTGTATATATTTATATGGATGTGTTTGTGTGTATGTTAATATATGTACACTGTAGCGAGCTGTCGTCTCCAGAAGCTGCCGGATCGCTCTCTGGGAAGAGATCTGCTGTGTCTACTCAAATCTCTCAGACAGATTCTTCTTCCTGTAGAGAACCATTGTCTCCAGGCAGTTGCTGTTAACTCTTGTCCAGAGAAGTGACTTCCCTTCCTGCAGAGAGCCCCGTCAGGCCTGATGTAATGCAGAGACTTCTTCTATCTCTGGAGTGGTGTCCTCTTTTATCCTCCCAGAGAATGGGCGTGGGATAATGCAAGGGCTTCTGGGAAGAAGTACTCCAACCAATGAGCTTGCTCCTCTTATCAAGTCAACCTGAGTTCTCACCTTGTAATTGTCCAGACAACCTGAATTCTCACCTTGTCATTGTCCAGACAACCTGAGTTCTCACCTAGTAATCCTAACAATACACAAAGACAAATAGCCATTGAAAGAAGTCGCTTGACTATGCATATTTGTTGGGAGAAATTTATTTTTCTTTTCAATGGGGAGGGAGAAAAAATAATTGGTTTTCAATTTTGAATAATGGAGAGGTAAGAAATGTGATAGATGTGAAATGTTGTGTATACTTTCAAATGAGGACATTATAGTATTGTTTAGCTTAAATGTTTTACTTTATTACAAGAGATTTCTAAGGAGATGGTTGTAATCTGTAAATATTTGCAATGTAAAAACAAGACAACAAACCCTTATTTTTAAAGAGAAAATTGAACCTGTTTTTCCTAACTCTGAGGCCACTATTCTGTCTACAGTGTCTTGCTATCCCTCTACATATGGATGAATGTGTGTTTATTAGACCCTGCATATGAAAAAAAAAATCTGTTTTTAAGTGATACAGTGGATAGAGTGCTGGCATTAGAATCAGAAAGATCTAAGTTCAAATGTTGTCTCAGATGTTAGCTTTGTGACTCTGGTCAAATCATTGAATCTTTTCGCAGCTTCAGGTTTTTCATATGCCAAACAGGGCTAATGGCACAAAGTTGTTAAGAAGATTAAATGAGACAAAATATGTAAACAGCTTTGTACACTTTAAAGTCCTATTATTGTTAGCATCTTCAGGGAGGCTGAACTCATCTCCTCCCATGGCTGCCCATTCTATCTTGGAGTAGTTTTAATTGTCTGGATCTCTTCCTTACACCAAATTTCAATTTGCCTCTCTGTAACCTTCTATCCTTTCATAGTAGTTCTGCTTTCTGAGCTTAAGCAGAATAAGACTATTCTCCTCCATGTAACAGTCCCTCAAATACTTGAAGATAGCTATCATCTTTTCCTTTTACCTCTGTCTTTTCCAAGTTAAATTCCCCTAATTCTTTGAAATGATATTGCACTACGTGACCATCTCACCATCCTGATTACCCTTTCTTTGTGCTTTCCAGTATATTTTTTTCCTTTTGGAAATGTGATAAACCATCAGTACTCCACAAGTGATATATCTAAGGAAGAGTAAGGTGAGAATACCTTCAGAGTAATTAAAAGCAGCAGTACCTAATGTTACACAAGTAAACATAAGTCCTGGGAAAGTTTTGCTGAGGCTACTATGTCTTTGTTGTGAATAAACCAAATATTTAAGAAATTAACCTGCCCTCAGTGAGTCACACAAACATTTAATAGACATATTATAGGGACATATTACTACCGAGCAGTAATTCATGTGCTAACACTGGCTCCTGATTCCAAAAGAAGTATTGAGATTTTAGAACTTTAGTCAAGTAGTGCTATATGAATAAGGTTTAGCTAGCAAAGTACCTAAATTTCCTTAGTATATTTTTCTTAAAATTTTTAATGTTCTTCATTAATATTAATACATAATTATCTAATATTCTCTTTTAGCATATACATTTATACTTATATTTTAATTAAGATTTCTATTTCTAGATTTCTAGAGAACTGAATAACATCCCTTAAAGTATTTTTATTCAAACATTTCCTAATTATACATAAAATATTTTTAACAATCAATTTTTTCACTTTTGACTTAAAAATTCCCTTTCTCTTACCCCAGTCTTTGAGAAAATAAGCAATTTTATTCATTATGAATATGAAATCATTTAAAATATGTTTTACAATAACCATATTATAATGAAAACAAAACAAAAATAATAAAAATAAAATTTAAAAAAATATTTAATCTTCAGAATTCATCAGTTCTCTCTCTGGAATTGGGTAACATTTTCTTTCATGGGTCCTTTGGAATTGTCTTAGATCATTGTTTTGATTAGAGACATATGGAAAGTCTTTTATAGTTGATCATCTTCACAGTATTATTGTTACTATATACAGTATTCTCTTAGTTTTGCTTCCTTCCATTTGCATGGATTCATGTAAGTCTTCCCAGATTTTTCTGAAATCATTCTGTTTTTCATTTTTTCTTACACAAAAGTATTCCATCACAATTATATACTACTTTTTCTTCAGCCAATTCCCAATTTATGGTCATTTCCTCAATTTCTAATTCTTTTCTACCACAAAAAGAGCTGCTCTTAATATTTTTGTACAGAAAGATCCTTTCCATTTTTCTTTGGTCTCTTTAGTAGTGGTATTTTCTGTATCAAAGAATATGTACAGATTTGTAGTTCTTTGGGCGTAGCTTTACATTGTTCCCCACAATATATGGACTAGTTAAGAATTGCACCTACAGTGCATTAGTATCTCAATTTTTCCACTTACTCTTCAAAATTGTCTTTTTTTCTGTTAGGCATTTTGGCAGATTCAGGTGGTATCTCAAAGATGTTTTAATTTGCAATTCTCTAAATAAGTTTTTTTTTCACATGACATAATAGTTTTGATTTCTTCTTTTGGAAAATGCCTGTTATTATCCTTTTACCATTTATCACCCGCAGAATTTCTCTTGATTTTTATAACTCTGACTCACTTCCCCTATGCATTTGAGAAGTTAGACTTTTATTAGAGACATGTAAAATTTTTCTTCCAGTTTCCTGTTTGCCTTTTAATTTTGGATTCATTAGTTTTGTTTTAAAAAAAAAAGCTTTTTAATCCATATGTTTAAAATTATCTATTTTATTTCCTGTGATTCTCTTTATCTGTTGTGTGGTTTTAAACTGTTCTCTTATCCATGAGTACATTTCTCCACGATGTTCATATTACCCTTCATGTCTAATATGTATTTTGAACTTATATGTATATGGTGTGAAACTTTGTTTTATGTTTAGCTTCTTCCAAATTCCCTTCCAGTTGTTCTAGCAGTTTTGTCATATAATGAGTTTTTAACCACAAAAGCTTAATTAGCTCTTTAGGTTTATCAAGCACTAGATTATCATGATCTACTACAAGCAGCTTTCCTAATTTATTCCACCAATCTACTCTTCTGTTCCTTAGACATTAAGTTATTACTTTTGTTATTACAATTTTGTAATACTAGTTTGAACTCTGGAACCTCTAGGCCTCCTTCATACATATATTTTTCATTGAAACTTTTCATCTGCTTTTCTTCTTGTTCTTCCATGTGGATTTTTTCTATTCTTTTCCCCTTTTAATTTCCCCCAGTTACATGAAAAACAACAATGCATTTAGCTATACATGCACATTCATTTTTTATATATTTCCAGTGAAATGTTGGGAGAGAAAAAATCAGAACAAAAGGGAAAAATCATGAGAAAAAAATCACAGAACAAAAGTGAGCATAGGATTCATGTCTTCATGGTTTTCTCTCTGGATGCTGATGACTTTTCCCAAGCAAAGTTATTGGGATTGCCTTGGATTACTGAACCGCTGAAAAGAACTGATTCTGTCATAGTTGTCATAGTTCATTATTTCACAATCTTGCTGTTTTTATGTACAACGTTATCCTGGTTCTGCTTATTTCACTCAGCATTAGTACATGTAAATCTTTCCTGGTTTTTTTTCAGTCTGTCCATCTTTTATTTTTTTTAACAAAATAATAATATTCCAGTACTTTCATCTACCATAACTTATGCAGCCATTCCCCAATTAAGGTATATCTACTCATGTTCCAGTTATTTGCTACTACAAGAATGGCTACTAAAAACATTTTTTTTTGCATATGGGCCCTTTCCCCTCTTTTATAATTTTGTTGGGATATAGACTCTGTAATGGCAGTGCTACATCAAAGGGTATTAACACTTTTATAGACATTTGGGTATAGTTCCAGATTATAGAATGGGTTGGATAATTTCACAATCGCACCAACAATGCATTACTGTCCCAGTTTTCCCACATCTTCTCAGTATTTATCATTATATTTTCCTGTCATCTTAGCCAATCTGATATGTGTGAGATAGTACCTCAGAGTTGTTTTAATTTGCATTCTCATATTTTGCATTTCACAGTCTCTAGCAATTGTATTTCTCAATCACTCAATTATGATTGAGAACATTTTTTCATATGTCTACAGATGCCTTTAATTTCATCTGAAAATTGTCTGTTCATGTCCTTTGATCATTTATCAATTGGGGAATGGCATGTATTCTACTAAATTTGACTCTGTTCTTTATATATTTTAGAAATGAGCTTTTTAGCTATTTATTTAATATTTTCCCAAGTTATACTGAAAATAAATTTTTAATCACTTGGTTTCAAGGTTTTTGAGTTCTATGTTCTCTTCCTTATCCTCACCCACAGTTAAGAAACTACATGTGAAGTTATACAAAAAGTTTCCATAAAAGTCAAGTTGTGAAAGAAAGTCTAGATCTCTCACCTTAATGAAAATTAAAAACCCTCAAGACAAATTAAATTAAAAAGAAAGAGAGAAATAGAGAATGCTCCAATCAGCATTCAGACATAATCTATTCCTTCTCTGGGTATGGATAGAATTTTTCATTATCAGTCCTTCAGAGTAGTTGTGAATGATTATTCTATTAAGAATAATAATGTAACTGACAGCTGGTCATCCTAGAGCATTGCTATTACTTTGTATACAGTATATTTCACTTTATTCATGGAGGAACTGTAAGCTAGAAACATAGTAGCATAGCCTTTAATAAACCTATAGACTGTAGCTACTGGAGTAAAGACTCATTATTTGACAGAAACTAATAGAAAAAATTAGAAAACAGTCTGGCAGAAATTAATTATCATTGTACCAAGGTAAAATTCAAATTGATAGAGGAATTAGATGAAAATGATCACATTTAAATAAATTGAAAGAATAAAGAAAAATTGCATTTGAATCAAGGAATACGGGGAAAATTCATGACCAATCAAGAAATAGAGAAAACAAGGAGACAAAATGAGAAATTTTAATTATATAAAATCAACTTTTGCATAGAGAGAACAAGTTTTGTTACAATTAGAAGAAAAAAGAGTTAACTGGGAACAGTACCAGGTGATCAGTTAATAAAATAATGACACTAAAAACAAACAAACAAAAAAAAGAAAAATTTAAGAATTATGATTAACACAATGACTAACCACGACTCCAGAAGACTGATGGTGAATCATGTAACTGATTTCATGTTATATACCATATTCAGGATATAGAATAAGATAATCTTTTTTATACATGACTAGTGTGAGATTTTATTTTATTTGTACATTTGTTACAAAATTTTCTTCTTTTTTGCCTTTTCAATTTGTTATCCTTGGCAGAAGCACTAGAGATGTTACTACAAAAAAAATGTTTTGAAAGTTTTTTAATGTATAAAAGAAAATAGAGAATAAGAGCCAGCAATAATTACATGGAAGCAAAGCAACTTTGAAAGTTTCATATTAAATTTGTTATTTTAAAAAAGAAAAGCAATCAGGGCAGCTAGGTGGCACAGTGGATAGAGCACCAGCCATGAAATCAGGAAGACCTTAACTCTTCCTAGCTGTGTGACCTTGGGCAAGTCACTTAATCCCAAGTGCCTTAGCAATAAAAAAAAAAAAAAAAAAGGAAAAGGAAAAAGAAAGAAAGGAAAGGAAACAAAAGAAGGAAGGAAGGAAGGAAGGAGGAAATGAAGGAAGAAAAGAAGGAAGGAAGGAAGGAAGGAAGGAACGAAGGAACGAAGGAACGAAGGAAAAGAGAGAGAGAGAGAGAAAGAGAGAGAGAGAGAGAGAGAGAGAGAGAGAGAGAGAGAGAGAGAGAGAGAGAGAAAGAGACAAGGAGGGAGAAAGGAAGGAAGGAAGGAAAGAAGGAAGGAAGAAAAAAAGCAATCTATACATTGTAGAGATTTAAAGTTTCATTAAGTGTTTTTTTTTTCTATTCTCTGTATTTGGAAATTCTTATTTATTTTTGTTATGTTCATAATGAAGATAATTTTAACTTTAGAAAAGAAAACTAAAGAATTAGGGTTTTGCAATTTAAGAAAGCGTTATTATGAATGTTGAATGATCTCTAACTAGGATAAAATTTTTATTTTTTTATTTTTATTAGTATAGTTTTTTATTGAGAAAACATATACCTGGGAAATTTTTAAACATTGACCCTTGTAAACACTTCTATTCCAACTTTTCTCCTCCTTCCCTCCACTCTCTCCCCTAGATGGCTGGTAGTGCTGTATATGTTAAACATGTTAAAGAATATGTTAAATATAATATATGCATACATATTTATACAGTTCTCTTGCACAAGAAAAATCACATTTAGAAAGGTAAAAATAACCTGGGAAGAAACACAAAAATGCAAGCAAACAACAACAGAAAGAATACAAACACTCATTTCCTAGTGTTCTTTCACTGGGTGTAGCTGGTTCTGTTCATCACTGATCAGTTGGAACTGATTTGGATTCTCTCATTGTTGAAGATAGCCACTTCCATCAGAATTGACCCTCATAGTAAAAAAAAAAAAAAAGTTATAATTATAAAATAAAAAAAAAAGAATGTAAAAAAAAAATTGACCCTCCTATAGTGTTGTTGAAGTGTATAATGATCTCCTGGTTTTGCTCATTTCACTTAACTTCAGTTCATGTAAGCCTCTCCAAGCCTCTCTGGATACATCCTGCTGGTCATTCCTTACAGAACAATAATATTAGGATGAGAATTTTTGAAGAAGATAATGAGTCAAGTGTTGTACTTCTTGAGAAAGAAAGAAGGGTGACCTAGTATTCAACAGCTACTATGATATGAATTGGGTAGACAATTTTGATCCTGTAAACTTCAGAAAATGGGGGAAACTATTAAGTACTAATAGTAAACAAGCATGATTTATTTATGATTTATTATTAGTAAATATTTAATATGTATACTTATTTTTATATAGTTGTTGTATATAACATTAATATTTATTGAAAACTCATTCTATGTGAAATATTCTACTAATTTCTGGGAATCCAGAGCTGAAAAAATATTATATTCATTGTCCTTAAAATTCCTCTAATTTAATGGAAGAAATTAAACATGTACAAAAATAAATGTAATACTAGACGAATATGAAAAAGTCCAGAGAAAGAATACTTTTGATTTTGTGTTTGGAATTTGCTTTGTTTGTTTGTTTGTTTGTTTGTTTTTAGTAATTTCTGTGTTCTCATTTCTAAGTACTGTGATATGTATGATTATTTTAGTCTGTCATAGAATCAATATGTGATTCAGTAGGATTCTGAATAAGAATTGTTTTAATCCTAGAGAATTGCATTGTGAGAACAGAAATTTGTATGATATAGATCAGACTATTCACTGGGTGTAGGAAAGAAGAAATTCTGAGATTGCTACGGAAGTTACAAAAGAGTAAAATAAAATAATTTTTGTGTAAAAAATAAAATTTTCACGAAGATTTATATAATCACAATAATTTCTACTTTTTTTCATTTTTTGGGTGGCTCTTCAAACATTTCAGTACTTGTACTTTTCACCAAAAGTTAAAATGCATAAAAATAAATTTAAGGCACTGCTTTACAAGATTTCTGATTTGTATACTAAAAGCAAGTAATGGGATGGGATTTAGGGAAAGGAGTATTTTGACATTATTTTTACAACTTTTCTTTAACTTCTATTTAATACTATTATAATTGCTAATGTGTCATTTTTCTTTTTTTTCTTGCAGGAAAAATTAGATATAGGGATAAAAAAAGAAATGTATGGTATGGCAACATCAGAAATGAAGTAAGATGATTCAGTGTGCTACATACAACATGTAGATACAGGCCTTTGGCTAATTTACTAATCTGTGGATGTGAAATCTGTAAGAATGAGATCGATACAATGTAAGGTAATATTATATTAAAATGCATCTTATATTGTTTTGCATGGCAAATTACACGGTAGACTATATTAGTTATAGTTGCAGTAGATTGTTTTCTCCTTTCCCTCTACTTTTAAATTTAAATCTTGGTTGACCAGATATGCAAATCTTCAAATAGATTTCCTTTTTAGACTCTATCCTTTGCCAAGAATTTGCATGTTAAACATTTCCTTATTATTTACATTTATTGCATTCTTCTAAACTATCTTATTAAGTTATTTCTTTGGTCTTTCTTTTCTAAAACACTTTCAATCAGGAGTAATGGCAGAAACACTACTTGTGCTCCTAAAGTCTCCATTTCCTTTCCCTGGATTTCTTAAATTTCTAGTGATACTTATTTGATTTCCTTACATTAATATCTTCCTATGAATTCCAAGATGTGGGTGTTGATTCTTAGAAATCTTTGAAGTCTGGGGATACATATGCTGGAAACATCTCCTGGCATTTTCATGTCTCAATTTTTTTTATTCCTGTTTGTCTTGTGAGACAATGGGAGTTGTGATTTGCCCAGGGTCACACAGTTACAAAGTACCAAGTGTCTGAGGCCAAAGTTGAACTCAGGTCCTCCTGACTGCAGGGCCCATGCTCTATCCTGCACCACCTAGCTTCCCCTTGTCTTTATTCTTTGGCCACAAAATTTTTTTTCTTCTTCTTGGGACTAGTATAGAATTGAAATAGTCCCTTTTTAGTTGACTCTAAAATAAAAAGAAATGTTCTAAAAATACTAGGGGAAATTGTGTCAACACAATGTTGTAGAGGGCCGGAATTCTGGAGTATACTTGAAATGTGGAATTGATGAGATAGTGGTTCTCTAGTTCACATATATCTACTATGATATAGATAGAATCACTGTAGTTTGATATAATGATGTAATCATTCTAGATTGGCTTATACTCAGTATACTGTAATGATGTAATTGTAATAGGGTATTTAAAGGCTTATAGAACTGGGGACAAAGTCAGACTCAGACTGAGGCTGGTGGAGACTGTCAGACTGTCAGACAGCTGAAGGAGACTGGGTCAGACCGAGACGGCTACCTATAAATACTGGTTAACTGATGGATTGAGTACTGGCTTTTTTGGATCCTTATCATGTTAACCACTAAGTAGTTAACTACTTCTTGAAAAGTCCCACACTCACCAATCATGTGAGCAATTTGTTTATGTTCCCCTGGAATAGAAGTGATAGGAAAATGTCCAATTCTTTATAGTTATCAGAGTTTTTCAGTTCTTCAGCTCTATATTTCTATAGAAGGCAACATCACTATTCATTGCAGGTTGTGTGGAAATACGGATCCACTGTTAGCTCTGAGTCTGAACCCATTGTTTTATTCCTTCCTCTTTTTGAACATGCTGTATTGAATGAGTCCTAGGCTTTTGACCATGATGTAATGGAGTTCATTCTCCATGGAAATGTACATATTGTGAATAATTTTTCTTTTTAAAAATTTTTAAAAATATTTTTTATTTACCAGATATATGCATGGGTAATTTCACAACATTGATAATTGCCAAATCTTTTGCTCTAATTTTTCTCCTCCTTCCCCCGCCCCCAGATGGCAGGTTGACCAATATATGTTCAATATGTTAAAGTATAAATTAAATATAATATACGTATACATGTCTGAACAGTTGTTTAGCTGTACAAAAAGAATCGGACTTTGAAATAGTGTACAATTAGCCTGTAAAAGAAATCCAAAATGCAGGCGGACAAAATTAGAGGGATTGGGAATTCCATGCAGTGGTTCATAGTCATCTCCCAGAGGATCACAAAATCACACAAAAAATTGACATTCCATTGGAAAGGAGTCTTTTCTTTAGTAGGTGAATAATGTTGTGCTTGTGCCTCTTTTTAATAAAAGGTTAGCTGATCTTTTAAGTGAACTTCTAGGAATATTTATTGTTGAACTGAGTTCTTTCATATTTTGCTTGCTACATATAATATAGTTGGATAATTTATTTGCTTTATGATACTATACGCTCAGGAATTTCTACCATTAAAAATCTTTTGGGATCATTTCTATGATCTTTATCTTCTTAGCAGATAAAATTCTTTATGTCATGGACCTCTGGAAATCTGGCAAAATGTTTCTCAGAATGGAGTTTATTAAATGTATAAAATAAAATATGTTGGATTACAAAAAAAACTAATTATATGGAAATTCAAAGGTTTTTTTTTTCAGCAAACTTAAACATGTTTTGGGTAAAATCCTCAGGCCTATAATATCTGCGTAGAACCACATTACCCTCACTGACCATTATTGACCAACATAAATTTCTGAGTGTTCCCTGTGGTAAGGGCAGATAATAGACTGAAACGAAAAATATAATTTGCAAATTGAGGGAAAATAACACTTTACCAAACCAAACATGATTTAAAGTTAAATGTATTAATACCAGAAGCTTTATCTGGGCCTTACTATTTATTTATGGTGTTGGAACAAAAAGATTCTGACTAATTCTTAAAAGATATATTCATTTTAATTCTTGGGGAATGTGGATAGAACACATGATTATATACTTTCATATTGTATATGTAGGTACCTTTGTGACCAAATATAGCTGATGTACATCAGATGTGCATTTAGACATGTACTCATATATGTGCACATAAGCAGTGCATATGCACCTATATCTACAAACTTATAAGGGCATACTTAGAGTATATAATACTTGTATGTATATACACCAACAGTTTCCATGGATTCAATTATCATCTCTCATCAGATGATAAGCGTTAGCCCTAGACTCTCCTGAGCTCCACTTTTAGATTAAAAACTTCCCGTTGGGTATTTTGAACTGTGTCTAACCCTAGCCCAAACCCAACATGTTAAATAGATATCATTTTACTTTGCTGAAAACCTAATCCCCCTCTGTACTTAACTATTTTTGTTACCATCCTTATGGTCATCCATATTTGCACCCTAGGAGTTCTTGTCAACTTCCCATTCTCCATATTTAATAGAAACATTCAATTCAGCTAGATGGCACAGTGGATAAAATGCTAATAAAAGATATTTTCTTTTTGTTATTCCATATAAATTATGGGACTGAGGTAAAGAGGCCTTCATCAGAATTTGATTATTAAAAACACAGTTGTTGTTTTTTCTCATGTTCACCTTAATATTTTAGCTTGGGGATACTCAGTTGTTGAAATGAAGCAGATCTTGGGGAGAACACTGACTTGTTTGCTCTTGATATTTGACTAGGGGTTTGTGTACCTTTTACATTCTCCACAGTTTCATTTATTTATTTATTTATCTATCTATCTATCTATCTATTTATTTATTTATTTTTATTATTTTTGTTTGTTTGTTTGTTTGTTTTCTCCCCTGAGGCTGGGGTTAAGTGACTTGCCCAGGGTGACACAGCTAGGAAGTGTTAAGTGTCTGAGATCAGATTTAAACTTGGGTCCTCCTGAATTCAAGGCTAAACCCTAAATTCACCACTCTGCACAGTCTTATTCTTCTGTAGGTAGGACATGTCGTAGTGATATTTATTTCACTCATTGATCTTTTTTTGAGGCTGTCATGCACCATGAAGGTCATATGAATGACAGCTTAAATTTATCCAGATCTCAGCATGAAGAATCACGCACAGTATGAGTAATATGTACCACAGTCTTTCTTTTCACTAGTTTTATAAGGCGCATTTCCTTTTGAATTATTTTACTTATTTTTTTTTTCAAATTGAAGAAATTTGGAATCATGCTGTTGACCCTTAATCAACATAGTAGGGAAACAAATGTGTTGGGGTAAATCCAATAGCATTTTGGAAGTTAGTTGAATAGACTAAGAGGTACACCATGATATTTAGAATTGGAGCAAACTTTGTAATTTTTTGCACAGTGCTGCATGATTCCTCCTAACAGTACAGCAAAATAAATTTTAGCTCATTAGTTCACTCTACTGCTCAGACTTACAGTTTCTGAATGAACTTGGAAAGTATAAACATTTTGGAAATCCTTATGGAATTCAACCTTCTGTCTCTTAGATTCCCTGGCTTCCTTCAAATCTCAGGTCACATTCCACATTCTTCAAGAAACCTTTCCTAGTTCTCCCAGCTGCTTTCCTACCCAAGATTACTTCCTATCTACTTTATATGTATCTTGTGTGTACCTAGTTATTAATGTATTTCTTCTCTTATTAGAATTTGAGTTCCTTGAGTTTCCAGTACGACCTTTCTTATATCTACAGTGCTTAGAACTGTGCTTGGTCCTTAATAAATATTTTTGATTGTGTGATCATTACAGTAGTTATCCTAAGAAAAGTTCTGAGTTTTGAATATATCACTTAATATTCTTCTGAATCTTTGAGTAGTTTACTCATCATTTTGATTTTTTTAAAGGACATATTTTATATTTTATTCCTTCCTTAATTATACTTGGCTATATACATTTCAAATTTTTCATCTTTAACATATTAAATGTATGTATTTCTCAATTTTCACTATATAGAGTCCTTAGTATTTAAATATTAATAGTTTAAGTGGAAATTTTTATTTTTTATTGTCCACTTATATGTTATTATTGAACAATTCTCAGTCTTTTTTTTTCTATCCTGACTATTTCTCCAAATGGCAGAAGTACCTTATAGTGACATTACCTTCACAGATTTGCCTGTTTTTAATTAGTTTTGTTACCCCTAGTAAATTATGATACAAGCCTATTGACTTGATTAAAAAAAAACCTACTAATTCCTGCTAATATTTTCCATATTTATGGGATCATTTTTATTCTTTTCTATTAGTTATATATGCAAATAAACATTTATTATCTCTCTCCTTGTATAATTATTACTCTAAACTTGCTCAGGAGGAGAAACAACTTTTTTTTTCTGATGTATTACTTATGAAAACAACTTTGAGCCAAAGAATTAAAACATCCTGAGCTTTACTAGATAGATATTACCATGTAATGTCATATCCTCAAATTGATTAAAAGTATAAATCATGAAGTTAATTCTTTAATCTCAGTGTTTTATTTCTCTACTTCTTGTAATATGAAAGTTGGTTATTTCTAATTTATTTCAAATGAAGCAACATAAAAATGCTCTAACTAATCTTTTTAGGACTCTACATATATGAAAATGATACTAAAATATCAGTTTCTAAGAAAAATATGTTGGAGGAAAGTCACACTTCTGAATTATGTTGTAATATCTCACATTTATATTAATCTATGGCTTACAAAATGATTTTCTAGCAATAACCACATAGATTTATAACATTTACATTTTACAAATGAAAAATAATCAGGGCTCAAAAGTATAAGTAGCTTATTACAAAGCTGAAAAGAAGTAGAGCTAGGCATTAGGTATTCCTCAGTGTTTAGTTTCCATCATGGATGTTTGCAATAAATAACAAAATTTAACACATATGTGGTACTTGAGTGTTTATACATATTACTTATCCTGACATGACAACGTTGGGAGGGAAATTAATGCAGATAGTAATATTTCCACTTTATTGATGAGAAGCCAAAGTCTTGGAGAAGTAAAGTGATTAGTTTGGAGTTTCACTTCTAAGAAAGGGGGGTTAAGTTTTGTATACAAGCCTTCTGATCCTACATCCAGTGTTGTTTTCACCACATCATATTGCCAGTCAGTTCCCTCATAGTTTCTTCTTTTTTTTTCATTTTTAAAATGAGAGGGTTAGATTGGATAACTTAAAATCCTTTCTAGCTCTAAATTTTAATATGTAAATAAAATAAATCAATAATAACTAAGCATCATCTTATAACTCTCGCTCTGTATTCTAGCATTAAATAAAATACTACTATATCAATAATACTTATAATCACAGAATTTTAGAATTGAATTTCAATTTACTCCAACCCATACCTGAGAAGCAATTCCCATTGGAAGATACTTATCATGTAGTTATTCAACTTTTCCTTTAAAATCCCTAGGGGGAAAATGAACTACTTTATCAAAAATAAACCTTTTAGGCAGGCTGTTCTACTTTGGGGTTGTTCTTATTGTTGGAAAGAGCAGCTAATTGGGCCTGGATGCTGGGCCTGGAGTCAGACTCATATTTGTGAGTTCCAATCTGGCCTCAGACACTTACTAAATGTGTGATTCTGGGCAAATCACTTAAGCCTGTTTGCCTTAGTTTCCTCATCTGTAAAATTATCTGGAGAAGGAAATGGTGAACTACTTCAATTTATCTGGCAAGATAACTTCAAATGGGTTCATTCATGTATGAATGGAAAATGACTTAACAACAACAAAATCCTCAAATTGATAAAAATCTGCTTTTTTTTCTTTTGGTTATCCTTGGTTCCTCAGTTTTCTAGAGGAAAATGGATTAAATATAATATTTTCTCATATGAAGGGCTTTCAAATATCTGTATCTGTATCTATATATCTAGATAGCTATTATGTCCCATTAGGCTATGTGCTAAGCATCTCTACTAGGCCAAAAGAATATTAAGGAGTTCTATTTTATTTTACTTTTTCTAGTGACTCATCAGCTTTGTTTTACTTTTTTATACTCCAGATGAGCAATAAATAAATCAAAGAAGGTTATACATACACATTAACAGTAAAATGGAAATAATAATTATTCACATTTATGTTGCACTTGAGAATTGCAAAGTGCCTTTTAAGTGTTTTCTCATTTAATTCTCTCTACAATCCAGTAGGTAGTGAGAATATGATTTCTCATACATAGACTAGGAAATAGACTCTTAGAGGTTAATTGACTTCCTCAAGTGATGTACTTACTAAGTAATAAAGCTAGGACTGAAGTCCAAATCTTCTGGCTTCATGTTTAGTACTCTAATATATTTGCTTCCAAGGCACAGAAAGCATACAGGCATATAATGTATCAATTTAATACTTTAAAATAATGCTTCTTTCAAATAAATGATAGAAGTTTGATGTACTTTGTATCTTCAGAAAAATGCTATGCTATCATGTTTCTTCCTAAGCAAGTACTTTTTTAAAAAGCATTTTAAAAATTACTTTGAATGGAAGTCTATAGCAACGAAAGCTGAGGATACTAGAAAAAACTGTTGTTGATGGAACTTCCTCAATCATTTTCTATAACATTTAGTTGAGATCTCTGTATGTTTTTAAAACTCTTGATGACAACCGAAAGGGCTGTTGTAGATTGTAACTGTTTTTGTCCAGATATTTAGATATAGTGAATCTCTATGTGCATGATTCATGATCTTATGGTAGTTTGTAGGTTTCGTTTGCTATTTTATCATCCATAATAAGTTGCTTTTCTGTGATCTACAGCAGGCTTAGTCTTGGATCCTTTTCTATTTTCCTTCTACATTTTTTCTCAAGTGGTATCCCTTTGGGTATAATCATCTATCTTCGATGCAAATGACTTCAATATCTCTGTACGAAACTCTAGTCTTTCTTCAGATTTATACTTGCACCTCTCCATTTGCCTCCAATGGAAGTGTCAGAAGCTCTCGAACCTCATATGTCCAAGCATGTTAGGATTCTTACAAGGTGCTAAGTCACTGGAATGGATATAATTATCTAATTTAGCATGGTACTTAACAGTTCTCTAGTTCAGTAATGTATTCACACCTTTAAGAGAGCATACTTTTAAGGAGCTCCCACAAGCCCATTCTCTGAGAGGATATAAGGAGCCAGGATTCAGTGGGGAGAATCAGAGTCTGGATTAAGTCAAGTGGAGAATTTCAGGGAAGCTCAAGGAGATTTGGAGAGCCAGGATTTCAGTGGGGAGATTCCCAAGTTCAGGAGATTCCCAAGTCTAAAGGAAAAGCCTGCTCATGGGCTTCCAGGAGATTCACAACTAGGATTGAATTCTGGGAAGCCCACAATCCCACACTCTTGGAGGCAGTGTCTGATTCATTCCCACTTCCACCTTCATGTTGGCTGGAGGCTTTGGATTCAGAAGGAGTTAGAGACTGAAGCTGGCTGGAGACATTCTGACAAGAGCTCTCGGGAACCAGAGAGAGAGAGGCCTCTAAGAAAGCTAGCAGAGCCCCAAGTGAAAGAGACAAGGCTTGAAGGAGAAAATAAAGGATCTGGAGATCAGATTTGGAAAGAGACGGTAAAGGATTTTAACTCCTGGCTGCATTTTGGTGATTATAGAACTGAACTGAAATTAAGGCTGCCTCCAGAAGATCCCCAACAAATCTGGTTCCCAAGAGAACGATTAAAAATCTAGAGAAACAGAACATTACAGTCACCCTCAGCCTCAATCCCTTTCTATCATTAACAATTATATTAAAATACCTTCTGATGAATGACTATATATTCTATTGAAGTATTATAACTTTCTTCATCACTGAGGTTTAAAACTTAAACTTTGTACTTATCTCTTCATTCTTCTTTATGCCATATCAGTGATCTTTCCATTTTTATTTCTCAACATTTCTCACATCTCCTCCTTCTCTTTACTTTCATAGCTACCATTTTAAGTAGCTCTTGTTTGGATTATTGCAATAGTTTTTTAGTTGGTCATCATGCTTCAAGCCTCTCTTTTTCCAGCCATCTTCTTCCATCTGCCAAAGTTCTTTACCAGAAATGTAGGTCTGACTATGTCACTTCATGAGTAAGTAAATTCCAAAGCATCCCAATCGTGTTTGGAATAAAAAAAAATGAGCTCTTCTTTTTGGCTTATAAAACTTTTGCCAACCCTCCTTCAGCCTATTTTCCCAACATTATTATATTTTGCTCTCCTTCACTCCCCATACCAGACTGTATTTCTTTATTTTCCTCCCATATCTCCATCTTTGATTTCCAAATGTTTGTAATTTCTATTTCTCAAATGCACCTCTATTTTATCATTACTTCTTAGAATTCTTTGTTTAATTCAAAACTCTGCACAAGTGCTTCCTTCTACATGAAAATTTCCCTTATCCCCTTATCTCCTAGCTTCTAGTGGCTCCATTCAAGCTTGCCCATCTATTGTGTGTGTGTGTGTGTGTGTGTGTGTGTGTGTGTGTGTATACGTATAAAATAAGATAAATGCAAATCTAAACAATTCTGAGGTTCCACCTTATACTCTGAAAACTGACAAAGATGACAAAGATTGATAGTGTTGGAAAGTTGTGGAAAGATAGATACACTCATT
Organism: Sminthopsis crassicaudata; assembly: GCF_048593235.1. NCBI lineage: Eukaryota > Metazoa > Chordata > Mammalia > Dasyuromorphia > Dasyuridae > Sminthopsis > Sminthopsis crassicaudata. Next base: position 133,685 of record NC_133618.1, on the reverse strand, counting down.
ACTAGTGGAATTGTGGATCAGTAAAAGCATTTCAGGAAGCAATTAGAATTGTGCAAATCAAGTGACTAAATTTTTCATCCCCTTTGACTCAGAGATTTAATTACTTGGAATTATTCTAAAATATCCTAAAAATAAGAAAAACATTACTATATTCACCCAAATATTTATAGCAACAGTCTTTGTGTGATAGCAAAGAATTGGAAACAAATTTGGTGCTCATTAATTAAAGAATGGTTAAATAAATGATGGTATATAAGTATAATGGAATATAACTGCCATCAGAAATAACAAATGTGATAAAGGAAAACATTGGCAGATCTATATAAACCGATGTAGAAAGAAGTAAGTAGAGTCAAGAAAACAATATATACAAAGATTATAACAAAGTAAATGGGAAAATAAAAACATTCAAAAATTAATATTGCAAAATTATAAAGAACAGACATAGCTTGGAAAGAAAAGATTGACAATGACTCCCTAATCACATCCCTTTGCTAAGGCAGGAGGTCTACAAATGTTGGAAGTTTTGCTTGTTTTGATTAAGTGTGTGTGTGTGTGTGTGTGTGTGTGTGTGTGTGTGTGTGTGTGTGTATGTTCCTTTCTTTTCTTTTCTTTTTTTTTTGGTTTAAAAATATTTGTTAAATGGGATGGTTCTTTAGGAATGCTGAGATAGGAAAGATACTGGGGAAAACATTTGTTTACAAGAGTCAGACTGGAGAAATATCAGCTTTAAAGTGGAGTTACTTATTTTAAAATTTTTACTTTTCAAAATGCATGCAAAGATAGTTTTCAATATTTACCCTGCAAAATCTTGGGTTCCATATTTTTCTCCCTCCCCGTTCCCAAGGGGAAGGAATCTTACTTGCTAATAGTGAGTAATCTTAATTAAATATGTTCAATTCTTCTAAACAGATTTCCACATTTATTGTGCTACACAAGAAAAATGAAAAGGAAAAAAATGAGAAAGAAAAACACAACTAAGCAAACCACAACTACACCAAAGGTGAAAATGTTGTGAGTTATGTTCAGTCTCTATAGTCTTCCCTTTGAATGCAAATGACATTCTCCATCACAAGTATTATTGGATTTATATGTTGAAATGGAGCTAAATTACCTGACAGTTGAAAAGAGCCATATCCATCAAAGCTGATCATCACATAATCTTCTTGTTGTGTACAGTGTTTTCTTGGTTCTACTTACTTCACTCAGTATCAGTTATGAAAGTTTCTCCAGGCCTCTCTGAAATCATTGTTTCTTATAGAGCAATTATGTTCCATTACATTCTTATACCATAATTTATTCAGACATTCCCTAATAGATGGGCATCCATTCAGTGTCCAGTTCCTTGCTAATACAACAAGGGCTATTACAAACATTTTGCACATATGGGTCTTTTCCCCTTTTTTATGATCTCTTTGGGATACAGATCCAGCAAAAAACAAAACAAAACAAAACAAAACAAAACAAAACAAAACAAAACAAAACAAAACAAAACAAACAAACAAAAAAACCAAACTTCTGGATCAAAGAGAGTGCAGTTTGGGGGCAGCTAGGTGGTGTAGTGGATAGAGCACCAGCCATGAATTCAGGAGGACCTGAGTTCAAATCTGGTCTCGGACACTTAATGCTTCCTAGCTGTGTGACCCTGGGCAAGTCACTTAACCCCAGCCTATTTAAAAAAAAAAAAAAGAGAGAGAGAGAATGCAGTTTTATAACCCTTTGGTTAAGGAAAATTAATCAATTTTAGAGTAATTTCTTTTTAAAAATGAGGCAAGAGTTTAAATACATGTTATAAAACAAATGAAAACTATGGAGGAGAGATTTGAAAAAGGGATCAATGGAAGAAGTATATAAATTCTCTAAAATTCTGACTACTCCAATTAGGAATTAATGACTCCAGGAGACAATAAGGATGATTGAAACAAAGTCAGCAGATTGAGAAGATAGAGTAAAATTAAGATATCTGTTATGAAAAGAAAATATGACCTGGAAAACAAAGCAAGAAGAGAGAATCTAAGAATCCACAGATTACCACAATCTGAAAAGAAATCCTAAATGTCATTTTTCTTTTTTAAGTAGCTTTTTATTTTCAAAATACATGCATGGTACTGTTAAGTTCTTACTAAGTGCTAATGAGATAATGAGATATTAGGTTCTTACTAAGTGCTAAGTCAGTACTTAACAATTCTATAGTTCAGGCCTTTACTGGGAGTTTTACTTGTGAACTCCTGGGGAGGAGCTTGCATGCTTAGGAGGAGCAAGTTTATTGGTTGAAATACTTTTTCCCAGAAGCTTGCGTTATCCCACGCCCATTCTCTGGGAGGATAAAAGAGGGCGGCACTGGAGAGAGAGTCTTGTCTGGACCAGACTTGAGGCAGCTCTCTGGAGGAAAGGAGAGTCTCTGCTCTAGGTCAGAGTTGAGGCGGCTCTCTGGAGGGAGAAGTCTCTCCTCTAGACCAGAGAGCAATCGGCAGTCTCTGGAGACAACAGAACATTATGGTACTACTACTGGATTATATCTCAAAGAAATACTAAAGAAGGGAAAGGGACCTGTATGTGCCAAAATGTTTGTGGCAGCCCTTTTTGTAGTGGCTAGAAACTGGAAGATGAATGGATGTCCATCAATTGGAGAATGGTTGGGTAAACTATGGTATATGAATGTTATGGAATATTATTTTTCTGTAAGAAATGACCAGCAGGATGAATACAGAGAGGCTTGGAGAGACTTACATCAACTGATGCTGAGTGAAATGAGCAGAACCAGGAGTTCATTATACACTTCAACAACAATACTGTATGAAGATGTTTTCTGATGGAAGTGCATATGTTCAACAAAGAGAAGATCTAACTCAGATCCAATTGATTAATGATGGACAGAATCAGCTACACCCAGAGAAGGAACACTGGGAAATGAGTGTAAACTGTTTGTATTTTTTGTTTGTCTTCTGAATCCAATTCTTCCTGTGCAACAACAACAACTAATTCGGTTCTGCAGGAATTTAGGGTTAGAGTCGGGAGGCACGAATTTAGGGTTAGGGTTAGGGTTAGAGTCAGGAGTCGGAAGGCGCATTTAGGGTTGGGGTTATCTAGGATATACTATAACATATTTAACATGTATTAGAATGCCTGACATCTAGGGGAGGGGGTGGAGGGAAGGAGGGGAAAATTCAGAACAGAAGGGAGTGCAAGGGATAATGCTGTAAAAAATTATCCATGCATATGTACTGTCAAAAAATGTTATAATCATAAAATTAATTTCAAAAACCCAACATATATACAATCATGGTTTTTAACATTCACCCTTGCAAATACTTGTGTTACCAATTTTTCTCCCTCCCTGTCCTCTACTCCCTAAACAACAAGTAATCCAATATATATTAAACATGTACAGTTCTTCTCTACATGTTCCTGCACTTATTGTGCAGCACAAGAAAATTCAGATCAAAAATAAAAAAATGGGAAAGAAAGCATGTAAACAATAAAAAAAATTGAAAATACTATTTTCTGATCCATATTCAGTCCCCATAATTCCCTTTCTCCAAGCACATGGCTCTCTCCATCACAAGTCTATTAGAATTGACTTGAAAACCCTTGTTGTTGAAAAGACCCATGTCTATCAGACTTGATCATCACATAATTTTCTTAGTGTTATATACAAAGTTCTCTTGGTTCTACTCACTTCACTTAGTTTCAGTTTATGTAAATCTCTCCAGGCCTTTCTGAAATCATGCGGCTGATCATTTCTTATAGAATCATAATATTCATAACATTCATTTGTCATAATATTTTTCAGGCATTCCCTAACTGATGGCCGTCCTGGATATCATTTCAATAAATCATTAAGGAAAATTGTCCAGAACAATTAGTTTAAGAGAGGCATAAAAATAAGAATCCACCAATCATTTGCTTAAAAAAAAGTCTCAAAATATAAACTCACAGTAACAGCACTGACAAAATACAGATTTGAGAGTAAAGAAAAATAATACTAACAGCAAATGAGAAGCAAATCAAATAATGAGGAACAACAATTAGGATTGTACTATCGACTTAAAACAGTGAATGATATGGAATGAGATTCTTTTTAAATAGTATTTTTCCCACTTTCACATTAAGAAAAAATTTAGCATTCATTTTTCTAAATTTTCTTACCTCCTCTTCCTTCTTCCAAAGCTGTTAGGCAGTATGATATAGTTTATACATATGCTATCATGTAAAACATATTTTCATAGTAATCATTATTGTGAAAGAAAAAATAGATGAAAAGGAAAAAACCACAAAGAATAAGTTAAAAAACTTGCTTTGATTTGAATTCAGAGTCTATCAATTCTTTATCTGGCTATGCATAGCATTTTCCTTTTTATAAGTCCTTTGACCTTTTCTTGGATCATTGTGCTTCTGAGAAAAACTGAGTTAATCATGGTTTTTCATCAGACAGTTTTTCTAAGGAATGAGATATTCTAAAATCTAAAACAAAAAAGGTTTACAATTAAGAATAATTTACCCAGAAAATATATTATAATCTGAAATAAAAACTGGATAATGAATAAAAATCTATAGCCAGCCATGAAGTCAAGTGAAGCAATGCTAACAATAAGGCTAGCAAAGGAGATGGAATTCCAGATGAGTTATTTATAACTAATCTAAAAGATGATGATGCTCAAGTTTCTGTATTCGATATGGCAGCAAATTTGGAAAACGCAACAGTGAACACTGGATTGGAAAAGATCAGTTTACATCCCAATCCTAAAGAAAGTCAATGGCAAGGAATGTTCAAATTACTGAACAATTCCACTTATTTCACACCCCAGCAAGAACATGCTGAGGATTCTGCCTCCTAGGCTTCTGCAATATGCAAACCGAGAATTACCACAAAAGCAAGTTTTGAAGGGGCAGAAGATTGACTTTATCTTCATTGATTACCACATTAAAGCCTTTGACTATGTGGATTACAACAAAATGTGGCAAGTCCTTCAAAGAGATGGTACTATCAAACGATCTTACTAGTCTTCTGAGGAACCTGTATGTAAGACTAGAAGCAACAGTTAGAACAATTGATTGGTTTAAGATTGGGAAAGGAGGCTGAATATTATCACCATATTCATTTAACTTAAATGCATAGTGCATCCTGAAAATGCAGGCTGGATAAATCAAAAGCTGGAATTAAAGTTGTTGGAAGAAATAACAACTTCAGATGATACAATCTGTTGGCAGAAAGTGAAGAGAAATCATGAAGCTTCTTGATTTAGGTAAACGAGAAGAATATGAAATCTGGCTTGAAGCTTAACATAAAAACATTAAGATCTTGGCAAGAAATCCCATTGCCTACTGACAAATAGAGGAAATGGAAGTCATGGAAGCAATTTTGGATTTTATATTTTTGAGTTCAAACATCACTGCAGATAGCCACTGCAGCCATGAAATTAAAAGATTCTTTTCCTTGGAAGGAAAGCTATGGCAAATCTGGACAGCAGAATAAAAAGCAGAGGCATTGTTTTACTGACAAAATTTTGTATAATTAGGGCTATGATTCTTTCAGCAGCAACATATGGCAGTAAGAGTTGGATCCGATTCTTATTTATTCTTTATAATAGCCAGAAAAAGAGTCCTTATTTCTTCTTGTTTCAAAGTTCTAGCTTTCTTTTGCATCACATTTATTTTCTGCTTAGGATTATCTCTGTCCCTCAAATTATTATTATTTGATATCCCAATGAATTGTGAAACATTTCTCTCAACTCAGGTTATATTCCCTATATAAATCTATATATATCTCCATTCCCCTCCCACAATAATAATTTGTAAGATGTATGGTAAAATCTGGATTTTGTAGACATTATTTTCCTGATGGTCAAAATAAATTTTCCTATACAAAAATAAAATGAGATCAGCTTTACCTGACTTGTTCTTTATAAAACTATAGTAGTACTTTGTTTTCCCAGAAAATCAAATTAAATATTCCTCCTAAAGTCAAATATCAATTACGATGAATTATTTTCATCAATTTTTGTCCAGTTTGATTTTCTAGCCACCATCTGTGTTCCTGCACACATCTTTTACAGTGTCAATATTCCTTAGACACATTTGAGGTCAGCAAAAAATGTACACCATCATAATATTTGTGCCAGTAAATCCGATTTTACCTACCATCAGTCCCTTATTATACAATTCTATTATAATAAGATCTTCTAGTAGTCTAGTAACAAAACTCCCTGATCTAAGACCTGAAATTTACCCATGTTGTATAAAAGTTTATGCATGAGAGGATTATGTCCTGGTTGTGCTATCATTTTGGTCATAAATTAATATTTTCAGTTTTTCTTTCTAAACCTTACAATTTTTTTCTTGTGAATTTATTTATTTTGATATACATTGCTTTATGAATCATGTTGAGAAAGAAAAATCGGAGCAAAAGGGAAAAACCATGAGAAAAAAGAATCAGAAAAAAAGTAAACATAGCATGTGTTGATTTACTTTCAGTTTCCTTAGTTCTTTTTCTGAGTGTAGATGGCATTTTCTGTTCAAAGTCTATTGGGATTGCCTTAGATAAACTTTTAAAAGAATCAGCTGACACTGTCACATGGTTTGACTAGGCAAACTTTTTTTTTTAAAGAATTAGAAAATCCAGTTCGAGTACTAATAGTAGAGATCTTAGAACCAACTCATAACTACTATGTGGAAAAATATAAGAATATATGCTCCATTGTCAGTTGTGTTGTCTATGTCTATGAAAGCAAATGTGTTAAAATTACTTAAAATTGAGGCCTCCATAAGCACAACTGAATACCATGATTTTAGTAAAAAAAATTAGGGCTGGTATTATTTGAAATTTATTTGCTTTTTACTTGTCTTTTTTATCTGCTTCATAATTTTTATGTTCATATGGCTCTTTGTGTTTACAAATTTTTTAGGATACTTCAACTCATTGAATTCTATTTTCCTTGCTCTATTTTGTAGATGATATGATATTTAAAGAGGAAATAATTTCCCCAATATCAAACAGTTTTGCTTGTTCTTTAACTCTCTCATCCTCCTTCCTAATCTCATTTTTCTCACACTACATAGGTTCAAATATTCAGCTGTCCCTCTACTAGAAGAATGCCCTCCAGATGACTACAATGAAGATATTATATGTGAAATTACATACCTGAAAACCTTAACAATCACCGAGTCTCACTTGTACTTTTTATAAAGGAGAAAGCTGAGGCTCATTCATTCAAAGGAAAGAAATGCTTTAGAGTAACTTTTAATCACCACTCACACTGACTAGGAACGTCCCAGGACCTGGCCATTATATTTCCTCAGGCTCCTGGATAAGTGTTGGGAAATGCTATTTTGCACTCTCTCTCTCTCTCTGTTTTTCTCTGAGATTTAGAGCTCATCTTTTTCCTGGAAAATCCATGCATTTTACAGTGACCAGTGGGTTGCCTTTTTACGATAATTCATAGCTGTCCAGTCAAAGGATATGGTTAAGTACTGACTTTAAAAGGACTTGGGGATTGGTTTTGTTTTTGATAAAATAAAGTAATCCAACCCTTTTTCTCCTTCTAAAAAATACCTCCCTTTTTTTGAATTTGCCTTTATGGTTCCAGGGTAGAATAGATATGTATGTACTAAGAACAGTGTCTTCCAGATCTCAGGTTAGTGAGTAGCCTTTTTTACATGTTTGAATGACTCCCAAACTGCATGAATAAATGCAGTTTTTTTTTTATTTGCAGGCTCTCTGGAGCTTGAGTTCATATCCTGTGGTAAGTCAGAAAACCACATATAGTATTACACAGGAAAAGGTTTCTCAGTGAATCTTTTACAAAGCCAAGATCTTCCATCCTTCATAAGTGTGAGACTTAGATCGTAAAGGATCCTGCATTCTCACTGGGGCTACTTCTCCCTTCTTTGTCACTGCTGTTCTTACTACATTTGTAGGAGCCCCGCTCTAGTTCCTGAGTCTCTGTTTGTGCTCAGAAGCTCCACAATTCCATGAGCTTCCAATCTCTACTTTTGCAGCTGGCCTCTATCTTGGGATGAAAACATCCTCCGGTGGACCAAAGGAACTTTTATATAAAAGAGTTTGGAGAATGCTTTAAAAGTGGTTTAGATGAGTGACTTCATGCAAGAGAGATATAGGAAGAATCAGCAGGATCGGAACAGACTATAATATAGACCTTGATAGAATGTAAACTCCTAAAAATTATTAACAAGCTGATTTTAGAAAGGCCTGGAAAGATTTACTGGAACTGATGCTGAACAACACAAGCAGAATCAGGAGTACATTGTACACAGTAACAGCAAGGTTGTGTGATGATCAACTATGAAAGACTTGGTTCTTCTCAGTGATTCAATGATTCAAAGCAATCCCAATAAACTTGGATAGAAAACACCATCTGCATCCAGAAAAAGAACTATGGAGATTGATAGCAAATCAACACTTGCTATGTTTTTAAAAAAAAGAGAGAGAAAGAGAGAGAGAGAGAGGGAGGGAGAGAGGGAGAGAGAGAGAGAGAGAGGAAAGGGAGAGAGGGGGAGAGGGAGGGAGGGAGAGAGAGAGAGAGAGAGAGAGAGAGAGAGAGAGAGAGAGAGAGAGAGAGAGATTGATTTAGAGCTCATTCAATAGTGATTATAAATATCTTCAGATATGCAATTTGGTTTAATGAACAGAGCTAGCTCAGGGCTCCTTTGGAGCTAAGGCAGACATTAAAGTTGCATTCTAATGAGATTACCATCTGAACACCCATCTTTCTATGTACAAATAGACTTTTGGTGGGTGATGTTATAACTTTCTCTGCATTGTCTTGATCACATTTTTCTTTGTATCTATGTGCATTCACACTTAGCTCCATTCTTTGGTCTCCTCTTCAGGCCCAGGAAGAAGAGATTCTTCTACTTAAATATCATCCAAGTCTGTCACCAAGAAAGCGAGAACTGATTCACAACTAAGAAATAGTCATTGTCAGCAAACCTAGCACCCTCCCCCTCTTCCTCATCCCCTGCAGTGGAAAGTTGGTGAGTCTTCAGGAGATTCAGATCAACTATTCCATGGCCTGGCTTTGTATGGCCTTGGTCGCTGCTGCTGCTGCTAGAAAGGTTGTTTTTCTAATGTTGTAATTTATGTGTCCTCATCAATATGTTCACCTCCCCCCCTATTCCATCATGATTATCAGTTGATATTTAGTGGACTTCATTAATATTTAGAAAGGTGGCTTGTAACGTGCTCTCCCAGCAGTTACAATTACTAGTCTGTCCTAGACCCAACAGAGTACCTTTGACCACTGTCCTTTGCAGTGTGAACTCTACCCGGCTCGCCTCCTCTGAGGCCTTCAAAGGTCTCTGGCCACAATCTCTTGAATCTATAGCTTAATAACCGGTAGTGCACTCAAGAACAGCCACATGTAATCTTAAAAGCCTTTATTATACCTACTCACATAATGCCCTGACTGATGCCCTGACTTGTTGGTTCCCGAGTGAACACCTGGTCAGAAGACCCACGTGTTCACTACCAAACTCCTTACTTCTTTTGGCTATCCATCTTGGCTTGGCCACCCAGGCTAGGAAGCCAGGGTGAAGAGCGCCAGGTTAAAGAGAGCGACTGCTGCCTGCAGTGGGCTTATAAAGGGCCTGTGAGGTCACACACACAGCCAATCAGCGAGAGAGTCACCCATTACGAAGCTATCTCAAAATGGACAGGATCCCACCTACAAGGCAGTCCTAATATCCACAGAAATTACTTCTGGGCCTCAATCTCCCGATGCACCATGTCTGCCCATTTAAAGGGCCCTTACAGTGGCTCTATTCCAAGAGGGCATAGTGAGATATTTTTTGTGTAGTACTTTCCTGTTACTTTATTCATATTCCTGGGGACTGTGACCTGAAACAGAGAGCGTATATTTGGTAAAGAGATAACATCCCTGGAAGTTCTTTTTTTGAATCCTCAAGATACAAAGGTTTTTTTTTTTTTTTTTTTTTTTTTTTTTTCATTAAGTATTTTTTAAAGTTAATTTGATTTTATCTTGGGCTGTTTGTAGAACTTTAAATCTGTGACCAGTCTATTCTTCCAACATGTAAAAAGACAGAATCAGGTGACTAGAATTCTATACCAGAAACTTGCTGTCCTTTATCAACTCCCAGATAACAAAGCTGTACACTGCAAATACAAATCCCCCAAATCCTTAAGAATTCAGGAAGTCAACTGGGGTCTGTACCACTGCAGACCAAACTGTTATCCACAACAGCCTAGACACTGAATCAGAAAAAAAACCGTAAGAATGTAAGATATGTCACCTTACTGAATAATTATAATCTCCAAACCACATGGGATGAAAATGTCATCCAAATATAGAGACATAAGGGAAGAAAGTACAGCCTGGGAAGAAATCACAGTGTATGTCATAATTGCTAGCCTGTCTCTAACTAAAATTATCCCAAAGATGCCTTTGGAGATGCATCAGAAAATGAGCTTTTAATTTTCATTAATTTCGTTAATTCAATTTTTATTCATTCATTAATGAGCATTTCAGTGCTCATTAAATTAATTTAAAAAGTTTAAATCCATTTCATCTACCTGGACAGTAAGCAATAGAACATTAAGTATAATAAACAATAGCAGGCTAGTGACTGGACCTGAATTGTTTCTTTTCAAAATCTACCAAGAGAGTAGGGGAAAAAACCAAATGACCAAATGAGACAACTGTATAGAGTGATCCAAAAGTCTTGGTAAAGGTTTAAGCTTTAATGGAAGATTAAAATTGCACTAAGACTTTTGGGATACAATGTACAGTGCTGATTTCAGTGTTTTTAAAGACCTTTCCATAAGGTGCCTCTTCTCAGCCTCAAAACACCCCAAAAGATAAATACTAAAGGTGTAATTATCCCTATTTTAAATAGACCACCTCTCAGGGAGGTGAGTGAACTGCCCAGACTCACAGTTGATAAGTGTCAGAAACTGATTTGAATTCAGCTCTCTGGTGACACTTAGTCTAGTGTTCTCCCTGAAATACTACTTGTTAATAATTTAGCCTGATAAAACTAGGCAGAAAGCTCTGTTTTGAGGTAAATAGGAGGAAGACATTCAGTCCTTCAAAAGGCAAAAGTTCTACATTTAAAAATCTTCATTCTTTCAAATATGACCTTTCTAAGAGATGTTAAGTAATGGGATTAAGTGCTGCAGGCCCTGCCCATTGTGGTCACCAATTTCTATCTCTCCCCTTCTAAATTGCCTTGTGTATATTTTCTAATAGGTTTTGGTATATATGTCATCCCTGCTCTTCCTCCAATGGAATATAAGCTTTTTAAGATGAAGGATTCCTTAAATTATGGTACGTGAAGCAGTATGATTTGTTCTATAAGAAATGACGAGCGGGCTGATTTCAGAAAATGCCTGGAAAAACTGAGATGAATTGATATTGAGTGAAGTAAGCCCAACCAATAGAACATTACAATAGCAGCAAGATCATGTGATGATCAACTACCAGAGATTTAGCTCTTTTCATCAATACAGTGATGACAGTTCCAAGAGACCAGGGAGAACTATGGAGATTGAATGTGGATCAAAGCATATTATTTTCACATTTTGATGAGCTTTTTTCTCATAGGTTTTCCCTTTTGTTCTGAGTTTTCTTTCCTATCATGACTAATATGGAAATATATTTAAAGTAATTGCACATATATAGCATATCAGATTGCATCTTACTTTTGTAGGAGGGGAGAAGAAGAAAGGGAGAAAAAAATTTGGAGCTCATAATCTTACAAAAATGAATGCTGAAAACTATTTTACATGTAATTGGAAAAATAAAATACTGCTGAGAAAAAAGGTGAGGGATTCTCTCTCTCTCTCTCTCTCTCTCTCTCTCTCTCTCTCTCTCTCTCTCTCTCTCTCTCTTGTCTATGTATCACTTCAAATCCTTTGCACCTAATACTCTACCTTGCACACACTGGAGAACAAATAAATGTCTGTTCAGTAAAATCAAATTGGCATGTATGTTATAAAACTCCATGTTCACACATGGATTGACTGGTAAACAATTTTATAGATAAATTACAAAATCTTAGAGACGATTTTGGGGAAAAATCCTCAGTGGTGGGAGTCAAGTGACTTCATGACAGAGAATCAGAACATGTGCTCTGTATACACTAAAAGTGGATGATACAGGCTGGAGTACAGGAACAAACAAGGTTTGCAATAGAGGCCAAGGATGTCTAGCTCACTTTCTGTTCACATGAAGCTCTTCATTTGCACTCCTTGTCAGAGAGTAATGATTATTAAATTGTCTCTTCACACAGCATTAGAAAGATCCCTTGGGGTTGAGTACTGTTGGTGAATGATGACTTGAATTACTTTTATATTCCATTATTCTTAACAATAAGGGGGAAGGGAAAGAGCACGAGAACAAAGACACAGAAATATTTTAGTATTCTTGTCAACTTGCTAATGGCTGGTATTTCTGTCCTGTGGGCATTTATCTACATATCCATGTGTTCATCCACCCTTATGGTACAGGAACACTTACCTACCTGCTAAATGCAATTATACCATTTTGTGTACTCAAGTGAGAAAAGTGTCACCAGCATAATCCCAAAAGATAGGATGATAATATGTAACTCTGTCAGAATGAGATGTGTAAATTAGATCACTTAAACTTCATGTCCTTAAGCAATTTAGTGACAGAGTCTTCATACGAAATTGAGTAAAAATTAGCTTTAAACATTGGCAGCAAATTTTCCATCAATGAAAACTGAAGCTACAAACTGTAATATATGTTGGATGTTGTTAGGTTCTTACTAAGCTAATGAGATAATGAGATATTAAGTTGTTACTAAGTGCTAAGTCGGTACTTAACACTTCTCTAGTTTGGGCCTTTACTGGGAGTTTTACTTCTGTGAACTCCTGGGGAGGAGCTTACATGCTTAGGAGGAGCAAGTTCATTGAAGTAATTTTTCCCAGAAACCTTTGCATTATCCCACACCCATTCTCTGGGAGGATAAAAGAGGGCGGCACTGGAGAGATAGAGGAGTCTCTGCTCTAGGTCAGAGTTGGAGTGGCTCTCTGGAGGAGAGAGAGTCTTGTCTGGGCCAGACCTGAGGCGGCTCTCCAGAGGAAGAAGAAGTCACTACTTTGAACCAGAGTTGGCAGCAAATGTCTGAAGACAAGGGCTCTCTATAGGAAGAAGAATCTGTCTGAGAGATTTGAGTTGACACAGCAGATCTCCTCCCAGAGAGCGATCCGCAGCTTCTGGAGACAACAGCACATTACAGGGTGTCATGGTGAAGATAAAAGGATCAACTCCTGTGAAAATCTTTTGGGAGTACTAAAACTATCAGCTTATTTTTTTTTTTTCCTCTGATATCCATATTATCAAGGAACTTTTGCCTCTACTAGTTATGAGAGGATTTTGGAGTGCCATGTTTTGTTTAGTTGTGTTTTTTTTTTTTTTTTTCCTTTGACTTTGCACAGGATTGTTGTTTTCTAACTCTGGTGACCCCAGTGAAGGAAAAAACCTCACAGATGTTAATTAGAAAAAGATAGCTAAATAGGTAGAAGAGACATCCTACTCAATGTGTCCATATATTTCTATTTCAAAAAGATTCCAACTAATAGTTACTTTGTGAGAATATGCAGAATGCAAATAGAAGGTTTTCTTTTTAGATTGCTGATGTAACTGAAGGAAATCTAAAGTGGGAGACAGACTTATATGGTAATAATCTGGGCTGATAAAACTTAACCCTGGAGTAAAAAGTAACAAAGTCACCTAATCCTCTATGTTGCACACACTGCAGAACAAATAAATGTCTGTTCAATATAATCAAATTGGCATGTATGTTACAAAAGTCCATGTTCACACATGGATTGACAAACTGGGACAAGGTCTTCTTCTTCTTTTTTTTTTTTTTTTTTGCTGGGGGAGGACGAATATTTCCAACTGTGGTAGAAGAGATCAAAGAGGCTGAGTTAGGTAATGGACTTTTCCAAGGGACAGAGAGGCCCAGGACATATACACTTCCCTAAGGTAAGCAAAGACCCATTTGGGAAAACATTAGTAGTAACTTCTAAGGTACTAGGGACATAGTCTCAGCCATATTATGTATTGTTAAGTATCTTTTAAATGTAGGATTAAAATTTTCAATTGTCACATATACAAACATTTTTAGCATTCATTTTTTTTTAAAATCTGAGCTTCAGATTCTCTCCTTTCTCTCTGCCTAAAGCCTCCCCTGCATTGAGAATGGAAGCATTTTAATATAAGGTATGCCTATATAGTTATGTAAAACATTTCCATAATATTCATGTTGTAACAGAAAACACAGCTTCCCCTGCCCAGAAAAAGCTCAAGAAAAATGAAGAAAGTTTTAAAAAATAGTATACTTCAGTCTGCATTCAGACTGTCAGTTCTTTCTTTGAATGGACAGCATGTTTCATCCTTGTCTTGGATCACTGTATTGCTAAGAAGAGTTATTTTACTATTTATTGTAAGACCCCATAATCATCAAGTCTCTCTCCTTTCTGTCCCAAACTCTAAACTATCTTCCACACAGCTCCCAAAGTGATACCCTTGAATAACAGGTTAGATTGTCAGCCTCATGCTCCGGAAGCTTCAAGTGTTTCCCTTTTGCCTCTGGGACACACTATATAGGGTGCTGTGTCATTTGAACCCCAGCACAATGTATCTCTGACCTACTTTTCCATATTGATTTCATCTTGTTTCACTGTCTCCACTTCTTGTAACTGTTCCATTTACACTCTATCTCCTGCCTCTTCACAAGTTAATTGCTATCCCAGGAGTGCTTTGCATTCTCACCTCTTTTCTTGGAATCAGTGATTTCCTCCAAGGCTCATTACACGTATCTTCTTCTTGAAGTGGTCCTTCCTGATCTCTCTTGTTCTCCTAGAGGTGGCTGGATAGCATACTGAAGTGACCTGGAGGCAAGAAGAGTGAAGATCAGAATAATTACTGGCTATGTGATCTTGGACAACTCATTCCACCTCAGTTTACCTCAGTGTTCAACTGTAAAATGGGAATAAATAATATTACCTATCTCAAAAAATTGTTGGGAAGAGCAAATGAGATGAAATTTTTAAAAAGCACTTTGCACAGTAAATGGTACATAATAGGCACCATACCATCCTTCTCTTTTCTTGCCCTCCAATATGGTAAAGCAAAAATTGGCAGTTCCTTTGAGGTGAAAGATGGAACCTCCACATATTCCCAAGGCATGTGGTAGAATATCACCAGAGACTCAAAGTACCCAAGGATGATAACTGACAGGATCATGCTAGAGGGGAAGCCCCCCATGGATTTTAGCCCCTTGTACAAAAACTTAGCTCATTTTTCCTTCTTTAGAACTTTGAATTGTTCAGAATATTTTGAAAACAAATCTCCTTTGTCAACTTAAGTGGACATGAAAATTCCTCCCCAAAGAATAATAGAGCAATAATATCTAGTCACTGACAGATTGATTTTGATAGAAAGCATGGGCTAACATTTTGGGCCTTCTTCAAAACCCACCCTCATTTAATAGTAGGACATGTTCCAGAAGTAATTGTGTTGCCATTTCCATTTGGATGTTGTGCTTTGATTTTACACTTGCATCTCTTAAAACACCTGAACCTTGACATTAATGACTGCATCCATTGTGCATTAATGTTAATGTCCACATTAATGAATCTAATTCCCAAATAGGAACCTAAGGGAGGTGCCTGTGATCTCCTTACAGACCTTAGGTGACTACCATATATTCCTTATCTTCCTTTTCTGTCCTGTGTTACTCCCAATAGAGGTAATACTAAGGCACTCACTGTGAGAAATTACCTACTTGAGGGTATAATTTCTCTTTTTTTCCCCAGTTAATCTGGTTGAAATCCATTATCAACATAAAAGAAAAGAAAAGAAGTTTTGGGTTCTGAGTGAACTTGGAATTCTGAAATCTTGATGCCAAATTAATTGTAACATCTTGGGAAAAATTGACATGGCTTCCTTTTCCCCCCTCACCTTGCCCTAAGGATGTAATTTAGGATTCATGATGAAGACATTTTTCTAATAGCTTTAATTCTGCACCCAGCCTGATCACTAACACAATACTAGAGAAACAAGAGGAACTAAGAAGCCTTAATTACTTTTGAAATTGTGCAATCAGTGCATCAGGGCATCAGTGCAATACAAATATTAGACATGTGCATATTGGGAAGGAAAAGCTCATTGCTGTTACAATGAAATGATAATATTCTCCCCAATATGAATACTGAGTTGACTTCACATATTCATATTTCAAAGGTATTCAGAGATAATGGGCCACCAGCATCTCTTTTCTATGACAGATGATCATATCAGAGCTTTGAAGGGCTTTTGATGCTTTGACAGATGATGATATCAGAGCTTTTGAAGCTTCTTAAACAGTGGGTTGTAAATCCTAATGGGGTAAGGTAATTAAATATAAACTCATGAAAATTTAACATTTCACTAATATTTAATTCTGTAGGTAAAAATAAATCCAGCACATTTGTATGTATAATTTCTTTTACATAAATGATAAATTATAAATATCGAAAACATATACATTTATATGATTATATAAATAGATATTTATTTATATTATATATATGTTATATAAATATGTTTTTAAATAAATTTCTTAATGATTTACTATCAGCAAATATTTCATTTGGATCTCTATTTTAGATAATATATAAAATGGGTCATGTAAAAATCTCTCAGAAAAAGGGCTGTGAGAGGGAAAAGTTCAAGCAGCTTTGATTTAGTCTACCATTCTATTTTATAGATGGAAGTTGCAATCTTGAGAAATTGTGTGGTTTTCCCAAGGGCTTACATGCGGTTAGAGGGATGATTGGCATTTGAACAAAAGATCCTTAAATTCCCTTTCCAGGCTCCAGGTCCATTTCCATTAAATGTGAAAATTAAATATTATTTTTTGCTTGCATATTCAGTTCCCAGTTGTCATTCCCTCTCCCTGTCAACCCACATTAGAAAAGGTCAACATTTATTATAGATATATGTGTGAAACCATACAATAGATACTTCCATATATCAATTTTCCCTCTGCAGGTAGTTAGCATTTTCTTTCAGAAGTCCCTCAGAGTTAATTTGAAATTTCCTGTAACTCAGAAGAGCTTAGTCATTCATGTTTACTCTTCCACTAATTTTGCTGTACCCCACTATTCTCCTGGCTCTGCTCTTCCCTCAGCATTAGTTCCTGTATGTTTTCCATATTTTTAAAAAAATTAACTTGTTCATTATTTTAAAAAACGCAATGGTATTCCTTTGGATTCATATTCTACAAATTAATCACCCCTAGCCCAGTGGAGGGGCATCCCCTCAATTTCCAGTTCTTTGCCACCACAAAATGAGCTGCTGTAATTATTTTTGTGTAGGTCATACTTTTTCTTTCTTTAAAAAAAAAAAAAAATCACTCTGGGGTTTGGACACTCCCATCAAGGGCAGCCTGAAAGCTCCTGAAGTCCCCCTCCCCCTGCTTTTGTTGCCAAGGCCTGCTCGGGGCTTGTAGGGGACGTGGTCAACGATTGGCTGTCTTCCTCAAGGAAGGCGGGGTTTCTGTTGTAGGAGTCTGGATTGTTCTACCCCTTCTCCGCAATGAAGAAGACTTTACCTGAGGGCTGTCTAAATTGTCCTGGAGGGGTAATGTAGTTTCACTTTTTTCTTTTTTCCGCTTTTCCCCTTCCCCATTCATTTTGTGAGAGAATTTTTAAATTGCTTGGAGAGAAGTTTGCTGCCGGTCCGGGAGCGTGTCTCCTGCGGTTTTCCCTCTATTTTTACCTCAGGTGCTGGCTATGTGGAATGAACCATTAAATGCTGAGGGCTTTCTAAATTGTACTGGAGAGGTAATGTTGTTTCACTCTTTATTTTGTTTTTTCGGGTTTTCCCCTTCCCATTTCATTTTGAGAGAGAATTTTTAAATAGCTTGGAGAGAAGTTTGCTGCCGGTCCGGGAGCGTGTCTCCTGCCGTTTTCCTGTCATTTTTACCTCAGGTGCTGGCTATGTCGAATGAACCATTAAATGCTGAGGGCTTTCTAAATTGCCTGGGGAGGGGGGCAATGGTGTTTCACTCTTTACTTTTTTCCGGTTTTCCCCTCCCAAATTCATTTGGTGAGGGAATTTTTAAATAGCTTGGAGAGGAATTTGCTGCCAGTCTGGGAAGGGTGTCTCCTGCCGTTTTCCTGTCATTTTTACCTCAGGTGCTGGCTATGTCGAATGAACCATTAAATGCTGAGGGCTTTCTAAATTGCCTGGGGAGGGGGGCAATGGTGTTTCGCTCTTTACTTTTTCGGGTTTTCCCCTTCCCAATTCATTTGGTGAGGGAATTTTTAAATAGCTTGGAGAGAAGTTTGCTGCAGGTCCGGGAGCGTGTCTCCTGCCGTTTTCCCTGTCATTTTTACCTCAGGTGCTGGCTATGTGGAATGAACCATTAAATGCTGAGGACTTTCTAAATTGTCTTGGGGGGTGGGGTGGGGCAATGGTGTTTCACTCTTTACTTTTTTCGGGTTTTCCCCTTCCAAATTCATTTGGTGAGGAAATTTTAAAATAGCTTGGAGGGAAGTTTGCTGCCGGTCTGGGAAGGGCGTCTCCTGCCGTTTTCCTGTCAGGTTCAGGTTTTGTTGCATGAAGTCTAAAAATCAAAAATGCTAAAACCAGAAGTGTCTTTACCAATAGCCTGGATGGAGCCTTTTATTTCCATGAGGAGATTAAGGTAAAGAAAAGTGAATTTTTTGCCTGCTGTCAGGCAACTCATTAGCAGCAGAGGTGTGGCAAGCAGCTGTGGAGACTCCTCTACACCAGCGATACAGAACCTGCTGAAAAGTGGGTAAATTTGTTAAACTCAGTATTCCTCATCGTCCACCTTTATAAAATGAAGTCCCATGTGGTAGAGATGACTGAACCCAACATCCAACCCACTCCCTCTAGAAATTCTTCATGTTGGCTGTAACCACTTGGTTTGTTCTGTGAATCACTACATGGAGTTTGCAGTTCACTGAAAACCCATAGCAGAAAGGGACCTGAACATCAATCATCTAGTCCAAAGCTTCTTAAAGTGTGGGTTGTAACCCCTAATGGGGAAAGTTAACTGAATATAGAGGTCATGTAGAATTAATATTCCACCAATATTTAATTCTGAAGGTAAAAACAAATCCATCTCATTTGTACGCACATTTCCTTTTCCATAAATGATATAAATATATAATTGTTATATGTATAATTTTGTGATAAATAAGTATTTATATATTTGTATGTTATATAAATATATACATATGTTTTAAAATACTTTATGATTTACTATCAGCAAATAGTTGATGTGGATCTCTATTTTAGATAATTATATATAATGGGTCATGTAAAAATTCCTCAGAAAAAGGTCTATAAGTGGACAAAAAGTTTAAGAAGCTTTGATTTAGTCTACCATTCTATTTTATAGATGGAAAATGGAAATCTTGAGAAATTGGGTGGTTTTCCCAAGGGCTTCCATGTGGATAGAGGTATGACTGGCATTTGAACAAAAGATCTTTAAATTCCCTTTCCAGGCTCCAGGTCCATTTCCATTAAATATGAAAATTAAATATTATTTTTTTGCTTGCATATTCAGTTCCCAGTTGTCGTTCCCTCTCCCTGTCAACCCCACATTAGAAAAGGTGAACATTTATTATAGATATATATGTGAAACCATACAATAGATACTTCCATATATCAATTTTTTCCTTTGCAGGTAGTTAGCATTTTCGTTCAGAAGTCCTTCAGAGTTAATATGAAATTTCCTGAAACTCAGAAGAGCTTAGCCATTCATGTTTACTCTTCCACTAATTTTGCTGTACCCTAATATTCTTTTGGTTCATCTCTTCCCTCAGCATTAGTTCCTGTATGTTTTCCTTAATTAAAAAAAATTAACTTGTTCATTATTTTTTAAAACACAATGGTGATCCTTTGGATTCATATTCCACAAATTAATCACCCCTAGCCCAGTGGATGGGCATCCCCTCAATTTCCAGCTCTTTGCCATCACAAAATGAGCTGCTGTAACTATTTTTGTATAGGTAGTTCTTTTTCTTTCTTAAAAAAAAAATCTGGATTTTGGACATTCCCATCAAGGGTAACCTGAAAACTCCCGAAGTTTCCCTTCCCCTGCTTTTGTTGCCAAGGCCTGCTGGGAGCTTGTGTTAGATGTGGTCAACTATTGGCTGTCTTCCTCAAGGAAGGCAGGATTTCTGTTGCAGGGATCTGGATTATTCTTCCCCTTCACTGCAATGAAGAAGACTTTACCTGAGGGCTGTCTAAATTGTCCTGGGAGGTAATGTAGTTTCACTTTTTACTTTTTTCTGATTCTACCCTTCCCAATTCATTTTGAGAGAGAATTTTTAAATTGCTTGGAGGTCTGGGAAGGGTGTCTCCTGTTGTTTTCCCGCCATTTTCTCCTCAGGTTCTCTCTTTGTTGAATGAACAATTAAAAGGTGAAGCTTTCTCAATTGTCTTGGGTGGCAATGTAGTTTCACTCTTTTATTTTTTTCAGGCTTTCCCCTTTCCATTTCATTCCAATTCATAGAGGATTTCTCTATACCATCCCTACAGAATCTGCTGAAAAGTAGGTAAGTCTTTTATCTTCTGTAGACCTCATAATCCACCTTTATAAAATTAAGTCACATGTGGTAGAGATGACTGAACCCAACTTCCAACCCACTCTTATTAGAGATTTCTAATGTTGGCTATAACAACATGGCTTCTTCTGTGCATCTTTACATTGAGTTTATTGTTCACTGAAACCTTACAGCAGAAAGGGTCCCTGGGTATCATCTAGTTAAAAACTTCTTAAATGGTGTCTTGTAACTCCTAATGGGGTCAGGTAACTGAATGTGGGGGTTATGAAAAATTAATATTCCACCAGTATTTAATTCTATAGGTAAAAACAAATCCATTCCTTTTGTATGCACATTTTCTTTTCCATAAATGATAAAATTATAAATATAGCAAATATATATTTATATTTTATACAAATATATAGTTATTTACATAATACCTCAGTTATATAAATGTTTTTAATACATTACTTTATGATTTACTATTATCAACTATTTGATTTGGATATCTATTTTAGATACTTAAAACACATGAGCCATGTAAAAATTCCTCAGAAAAAGGGCTGTGTTGGGAAAAGTTTAAGAAGTTCTAATTTAGTCTACCATTCTCTTTTATAGATGGGAAATTGCAATCTTGAGAAATTGGGGGGCTTTCCCAGGGGCTTACATTTGATTAGTGATATGACTGGCATTTGAAGAAAATATCTTTAATTTGACATTCTATTCTCCAGTTCCATTTCAATGTATAATATGAATGTTATATTTAAAAATATTAATTATTTTCCTTGCATATTCAGTTCCCAGTTGTCTTTCCCTCCCTCTCCCTTTCAACCCTACATTAGAAAAGGTCAATATTTTATATCTATCTATCTATCTATCTATCTATCTATCTATCTATCTATCTATATCTATATCTATATACACAAATATTATACATATATGTGTATATATATGTATATATGTGTATATAATATATATGAATATATCAAACCATATAATAGATATTTCCATATATCTATATTTTTCTCTGCAGGTGGATAGCATTTTCCTTAAGAAGACCTTCACAGTTAATTGAAATTTCCTGTAACTCTGAAGAGCTTAGCCATTCATCTTTACTCTTCCACTAATTCTGCTGTATCCTAATATTCTCTTGGTTCAGCTCTTCCCTCAGCATTAGTTCATGTAAGTTTTCCATATTTTTAAAAATCAACGTGTTCATTATTTTTTAAAGCAAAATGATATTCCATTATATTAATATTTTATAAATTAATCACCTCTAGCCATATGGATTGGCACGCCTCAGTTTGTAGCTCTTTGCCCCCACAAAATGAGCTTCTGTAACTATTTTTGTGTATATAAAAAGTATTTTTCTTTCTTAAAAAAAAACAAACAAACATCTCTCTGGGTTTTGGACACTTCCTTCAAGGGTAGGCTGAAAGCTCCTGAAGCCCCTCCCTTTGCTTTTGTTGCCCCCTGTCCTGCTCCTGGCCTGTGCTTGATGTGGTCAACTATTGTTTGCCTTGGTTAGGGAGGAGGGAATTTCTGGTGTAGGAGTCTGCATTGCCCTGGATTGTTCTGGTCCCTCACTTCAATGAAGCAGACTTCACCTGAGGATTTTCAAAATTATCTTGGGAGTCAATGTTGTTTCACTCTTTACTTTTATTGGGTTTCCCCTCTCCAATTAATTTTGGGAGAGAAATTTTAAATTGCTTGGAGGGAATTTTGATGCAGGTATTGGGAGGGTGTCACTTGCCTTCCTCTCCCCATTTCCCCCTCATATTCAGGGTTTGTTTAATGAACAATTAAAATTCCAGAAGCACAAGTGCTAAAGTGTCTTTACCAATAGCCTAGAGTGAGCCCTTCATTTCAGTGAGGACATTAATACAAAGAAATGTGAATTTGTTGCCTGAGATTTCACAGCTAATGAGCAGCAGTGCTGGGGCAGGCAACCCTGGAGAACTCTTCTACAGCAGCAGTAAAGAATTTGCTGAAAAGTGGGTAAGTCTTTTATCCTTTGTAGACCACATAATGTAACTTAATGATGCCTGAACCCAACTTCCCACACTTTCCTTCTAGAAATTTTTAATGTTGGCTGTAACAACTTGGTTTGTTCTGTGCAGCATTACATTTGAGTTCGCAGTTCACTGA
Source organism: Sminthopsis crassicaudata (assembly GCF_048593235.1). Classification (NCBI taxonomy): domain Eukaryota; kingdom Metazoa; phylum Chordata; class Mammalia; order Dasyuromorphia; family Dasyuridae; genus Sminthopsis; species Sminthopsis crassicaudata. Next base: position 110,962 of record NC_133618.1, on the reverse strand, counting down.
AACTCCTTAGAAGAAAGGGACCCTGGATATCATCTAGTCCAAAGCATCTTAAACTGCAGGTTGTAACCCCTAATGGGGTCAGGTAACTGAATACAGGGGTCATGAAATATTAATATTCCACCAGTATTTAATTCTGTAAGTAAAAAAAAAATCCATCTCATGCGTATGAACATTTCCTTTTTTATAAATGACAAAATTATACACACACACACACATACATAAATAAATATATGTATTTATTTATATGATGTATAGGCCTTTTTCTTTCTTTCAAAAAAGAAAAAAATCTCTCTGATGTTTGCACACTCCCATCCATAGTAGGCTGAGAGCTCATGAAGCCCACCTCCTCCTGCTTTTTCTACCCTAAGGCCTGGTGTGGGTTTGTGGTGGATGTGGTTAACTACTGGCAGCCTTGTTCAGGGAGGGCAGAACTTCTGGTGTAGGAGTCTGGATTGTTTTGGTCCCTCATTCCAATGAAACAGACTTTACCTGAGGGCTTTCTAAATTGTCTTGGGGGGCAATGTTGTTTCACTCTTCCTTTTATTTGTTTTTCTACTCTTTAATTCATTTGGAGAAAATTTTTAAATTGCTTGGAGGAAAATTTGCTGCAAGTTGGGGAAGGTGTTGCCTGCCTTTCATAAGTGAACCTCTGTTCAAGTAATTACTTCTCTACAAATAAGTGTACCTCTGCGGAAATAACTGCACCTCTCTGCAAATAACTCCCTCTGTGCAAATAATTACACCTGTATGGAAATAAATATCTCTGTGCAAATAACTTCATCTGTGCAGATAATTACATCTGAATGGAAATAACGAACTTTGTGCAAAGAAGTGTTCCTCGAGGCAAATAAGTATATCTCTCTACAAATAAGTGTACCTCCCTGCAAGTAACTCCTGTGCAAATAAGAGTACCTCTGTCCAAATAAATGTATCCCTGTACTAATAACTACCACTGGGAAAATAATTATAAATGTATGTAAATAACAACATATGTGGAAATTAATATAGCTCTGTACAAATAAGTGGATCTGTGCAAAAATACATGTATCTCTGTGTGTAAATAATTATACCTCAGGGCAAATAACTGTACTTCCCTGCAAATAACTGTACCTCTATGTAAATAACAGCACCTCTATGCAAATAATTTCTCCTGTTCAAATAATTATAACTTTATGGAAATACCTACCTGTGTGCAATTAAGTATACCTCTGTGGAAATAATGTCTATTTATATGATGGAGAAATATATATTTATTGATTTATATGATATATATTTGATATAACAATATAAATATGTTTTAAATACATTATTTTATGATTAACTATCAGCAAATACTTGATTTGTATATCTAATTTAGATACTTTTATACTTTGGTTCATGGAAAAATTCCTCAGCAAAAAGGGCTGAGAGGGAAAAGAAGCTTGGATTTAGTCTACCATTCTATTTTATAGCTTGAAATTGCAATCTTGAGAAAATGGGTGGTATAGGGTTAGTTGTTAAGGTACCCTTATTTGCACAGAGGTACACTTTTTTGCACAGAGATCCTTATTTCCATGCAGGTATAATTATCTGCACAGAGGTACACAGCTTTACACAGAGGTAGTTATTTCCATACAGGCATAATTATTTGCACAGAGGTACACTTATTTACACAGATGTGCAAGTATTTGCACAGAGTTATACTTGTTTACACACAGGTATACATATTTGCACAACATTAACCCTAAACCCAAACCCTAAACTCACAAAATTAATTGCTGCAACTATTGTTGTATATATAGATCTTTTTCTTTCTTTAAAAAAATCTCTCTGGTGTTTGGACATTCCCACCAAGGGAAGGCTGTGAGATCCTGATGCCCCCCTCCTCCTGCTTCTGTTACCAACAGGAGTGCTGCAGGTTTGTGCTGGATGTGTTCAAGTAATGGCTGCCTTGGTTAGGGAGTGCAGGATTTCTGTTGCAGGAGCCTGGAGTGGTCAGGATTGTTCTGTTCCCTCATTCCAATGAAACAGACTTTACCTGAGGATTTTCTAAATTATCTTGGGGGTCAATGTTTTTTCACTCTTTACTTTTATTGGGTTTACCCTCTCCAATTCATTTGGAGAGAGAATTTTTTCATTGCTTGAAGGGAATTGTGCTGCAGGTCTTTTGAGGGTGTCACCTGCCTTCCCTCCCCTGCCATTTCCCCCTCAGACTCTGGGTTTGTTTAATGAACCATTAAAATCCCAGATGCACAAATGCTAAAACCAGCAGTGTCTTTACCAATAGCCTAGAATGAGCCCTTCATTTCATGAGGACATGAATGCAAAGAAAGGTGAATTTGTTGCCTGAGGTCTCACAGTTAATGAGCAGCAGTGCTGGGGCAGGCAACACTGGAGAACTCTTCTACAGCAGCAGTAAAGAATTTGTTGAAAAGTGGGTCTTTTATCCTCAGTAGACCACACATTGTAGCTTTATAATGTCTGAACCCAAGTTCCAACCCTCTCCTTCTGGAAATTCTTAATGTTAGATGTAACAACTTGGTTTGTTCTGTGCAGCATTATATTGAGTTTGTATTTCACTGGAACCCCTTAGCAGAAAGGGATTCAGAGTGTCATCTAGTCCAAAGCTTCTTAAACTGCAGGTTGTAACACCTAATGGGGTCAGGTAACTGGATATAGGGGTCATGAAAAATTAAAATTCTACCAGTATTTAATTCTGTAGGTAAAAAAAAAAAATCCGTCTCATGTGTATGAACATTTCCTTTTTCATAAATGACAAAATTTTACATATATATATATATATATATATATATATATATATATATATATATATATATATATATATATATATATATAAAATGTATAGGTCTTATTCTTTCTTTTAAAAAAATCTCTCTGGTGTTTGGACACTCCCATCCAGGCTAGGCTGAAAGCTCCTGAAGCCCCTTGCCTCCTGCCTTTTTTACCCTAAGGCGTGGTGTGTGTTTGTTTTTGTGTGACAGTAACTATACCTCTATGGAAATAACTGCCTCTGTGCAAGTAAGTGTACCGCTATGGAAATAAGTGTACCTCTGAGCAAATAACCACCTTTGTGCAGATAATTATACCTGCATCGAAATAATGATCCCTGTGCAAATAAGTGTATCTCTCTGCAAATCAGTGTATCTCTCTGCAAATCAGTGTATCTCTCTGCAAATCAGTGTATCTCTCTGCAAATCAGTGTATCTCTCTGCAAATAAGTGTTCCTGTGTGCAAATAACTACCTCTGTGAAAATCATGGTAACTCTGTTCAAATAAATGTACCTCTGTACATATAACTAACACTGTGTAAATAATTATACATGCATGTAAATAAAAACATCTGTGGAAATAAATATAGCTCTGTAAAAATAAGTGTATCTGTACTAAAATACATGTACCTCTGTGGAAATAAGTGTCCCTCTGTGTAAATGATTGTACCTCAGTGAAAATTACTGTATCTCCCTGCAAATAACTGTACCTCTGTGTAATAATTCTATCTCTGTGCAATAATTGTACCTCTATATAATACATGTCCCTCAGTGTAAATAATTGTACTTCTGCATAAATAACAGTACCTCTGTGTAAAAAAACTACCTCTGTGCAAATAATTATTCTTGTCTGGAAATAACTAACTCTCTGCAAATGCATATACCTTTGAGTAAATAAGTACACCTCTCTGCAAATACTTGCACATCTGTGTAAATAAGTGTACCTCTGTTCAAATAAATGCACTTCTGTGCAAATATCTACCTCTGGCAAATAAGGGTACCTCTTTGCAAATAATTATACCTGTATGGAAATATCTACCTCTGTGTAAAAATGTGTACCTCTTTACAAATAACTACCTCTGTGTAGATAATTATACCTGCATGGAAATATCAATCTCTGTGCAAATAAGTGTACCTCTTTGCAAATAACTACATCTGTGCAACAAAGGGTACCTTTGTTGAAATAAATGTACACTTGTACAAATTACCACAGTGCAAACAATTATACATGTATATAAATAACTACCTTTGTGGTCATAAATATAGCTCTGTACAAATACGTGTACCTCTGTGGTAAACCGTGTACCTCTGTGAAAGTAACTATACCTCTATGGAAATAACTACCTCTGTGCAAATAATTGTACCTGCGGACAAATAACTCTACCTCCCTGCAAATAACCATACCTCTGTACAGATCAGTTTACCTCTGTGTAAAGAGTTGGACCTCTTTGCAAATAAATGTGCCTCTGTATTAATAATTATACTGCTGTGCAAATAATTGTTACTGTATGAAAAAAACTACTTTTGTGCAAATAAGTGTACATCTGTATAAAAAAGTGTAGCTCTGTAAAAATAACTATACCTCTATGGAACTAACTAGATTTGTGCAAATAAGTGTACCTCTGTGTAAATAGTTGTACCTCTTTGCAAATAATTATAACTTTATGGAATTAACTACCTGTGTGCAATTAATTGTAATGCTTTGGAAATAATGTATACTTATATGATCTATAAATATAAATACATATATATATATATATATATATATATATATATATATATATAAAGTTTATTTATAGAATATATATGTGATATAAATATATAAATAGTTTTAAATACATTATTTTATTATTATCAGTAAATACTTGATTTAGATATCTATTTTAGACAATTTTATACATTGGTTCATGGAAAATTTCCTCAGCAAAAAGGGTTGTGAGAGGCAAAAGTTTAAGAAGCTTTGATTTAGTCTACCATTCCATTTTATAGCTGGAAGTTGTAATCTTGAGAAAATGGGTGGTTTAGGGTTAGTTGTTAAGGTACCATTATTTGCACAGATGTAGTTATTGCAGAGAGGTACACTTATTTGCAGAAAGATACACTTTTTTGCACAGAGATCGTTATTTCCATGCAGGTATTATTATCTGCACAGAGGTAGTTATTTGTGAAGAGGTAAATATCTTTACACAGAGAGAGTTATTTCCATACTGGTATAATTATTTGCACAGAAGTACAGTTATTTACAGAGAGGTACACTTAGTTGCCAGATGTAGATATTTGCCCAGAAGTACACTTATATGAACAGAGGTACACTCATTTACACAGATGTGCAAGTATTTGCACAGAGGTATACTGATTTAAACACAGGCACATGTATTTGCACAAAGGTGTCCAAACCCAATATTAACCCTAAACCCCAACCCTAAACACACAAAATGAGTTAATGCAAATATTGTATATGTAGTTCTTTTTCTTTCTTTTAAATAAAAAATCGCTCTGGTATTTGGACACTTTCATCAAGGGAAGGCTGAGAGATCCTGAAGCCCCCCTGCTCCTGCTTCTGTTACCAATAGGACTGCTGCAGTTTTGTGCTGGATGTGTTCATGTATTGGCTGCCTTGGTTAAGGAGGGCAGGATTTCTGTTGTGGGAGTCTGGATTGTTCAGGATTGTTCTGGTCTCTCATTCCAGTGAAGAAGACTTTAGATGAGGATTTTCTAAATTAATTTGGGGGTCAATGTTGTTTCATTCTTTATTTTTATTAGGTTTCCCCTCTCCAATTTATTTTGGGAGAGAATTTTTTCATTGCTTGGAGGGAATTTTGCTATAGGTCTTGGGAAGGTGTCACTTTCCTTCCCTTTTACCCCCCCACATTTTCCCCTCAGATTCTGGGTTTGTTTAATGAACCATTAAAATTCCAGAAGCAAGAATGCTAAAACCAAAGGTAACTTTCCCAATAGTCTGGAATGAGCCCTTTATTTAAAGTGAGGTCATTAATGCAAAGAAATGTGTGTGTGTTTTTTTTTTTTTTTTTTTTTTTGCCTTAGATATCACAGCTATTTAACAGCAGTGCAGGGGCAGGCAAGCCTGAAGAACTTTTCTACAGCAGCAGTAAGGAATTTGCTTAAAAGTGGGTAAGTCTTTTATCCTCAGTAGACCACATATTGCCACATTATAGTGTCTGAACCCAACTTCCAGAACTTTCCTTCTAGTAATTCTTAATGTTAGATGTAACAACTTGGTTTGTTCTGCAGCGCAATATTGATTTTGTTATTCACTCAAACCCTTTAGCAGAAAGGGACCCTGGGTATCATCCAGTCTAAAGCATCTTAAACTGTGGCTTGTAACTCCTCATGGCGTCAGGTAACTGAATGCGTCAGGTAACAGAATATATGGCTTAGGAAAATTAATATTCCACCTGTATTCAATTTTGTAAGTAAAAATAAATCTCACTCCTGTGTATGAACATATTCTCTTCCATAATTGATTGAATTATAAATATAGCCAACATATAGATACATGTTTATGTGATGTATAAATATATACTTCCATATCAAAATTTTCCTCAGCAGGTAGATAGCATTTTGCTTCAGAAGACCTCCACAATTAATTGAAATTTCCTGTAAGTGCAAAGAACTTAGCCATTCCTATTTACTCTTCCACTAATTTTGGTGGAGCTGTATATATTCCCTTGGTTCTGCTCTTCAGTCAGCATGAGTTCCAGTAATTTTCTACATTTAAAAAAATTAACCTGTCATGACTTGTTCAGGCACAATGATATTCCATTATATTCATATTCCACAACTTAATAACCCCTGGCCCAATGGATGGGGCTCTTCCCAGGTGGCACCTTTGTCACCACAAAATGACTTGCTGCAACTATTGTTGCATATATAGATCTTTTCCTTTCTTTAAAAAAAGTCTATCTGGTGTTTGGACAGTCCCCTCAAGGGAAGGTTTAGAGATCCTGAAGCCCCTGTCCTCCTGTTTCTGTTACCCAAAGGACGGCTGCAGGTTTGTGCTGGATGTGGTTACCTATTGGCTGCCTTGGTTAGGGAGGGCAGGATTTCCTTTGCAGGAGCCTGGATTGTTCAGGGTTCTTCTGGTCCTATATTCCAATGAAGCAGACTTTACCTGAGGATTTTCTAAATTATCTTGTGTTCGGATTACCACGTGAGAACTCAGGTTGTCTGGACTGTGACAAGGTGAGAATTCAGGTTGTCTGGACAATTACAAGGTGAGAACTCAGGTTGACTTGACAGTTCTCTGGCTCAGACCTTTGGTTTGTGCCTTTAAAGGAAGTTTACACCTTAGGAATTCTTAGAGGAGCAAGTTCCTTGGTTGGAGTCCTTCTTCCCAGAAGCCCTTGCATTATCCCACGCCCCTTCTCTGGGAGGATAAAAAGAGGCAACATTGAGCCTGGAGAGCATTCTGGACTGGGGAAGGACAAGAGCTGGAGGAAATTCAGAGAAGAAGAGGCTGGCTGGAGGCTCCAGAAGCCTCCCAAGAAACCTGCTCATAGAGGAAAAGATAATACAGAAAAAAACCTCCTCCCAGAGAAGGATTACAACTGAGAGACGATCAGAACCTTATAATCTTGGGGGTCAAGGTTGTTTCTTGCTTTACTTTTATTGGGTTTCCCCTCCCCAATTCATTTTGGGAGAGAATTTTTAAGTTGCCTGGAGGGCATTTTGTTGCAGGTCTAGGGAGGATGTCACTTGCCTTTTTCCCCTGCCATTTTCCCCTCAGACTCTGGGTTTCTTTAATGAACCATTAAAATCCCAGAAGCACAAATGCTAAAACCAGAAGTGTCTTTACCCATAGCCTAGAGTGAGCTCTTCATTTCAGTGAGGACATGAATGCAAAGAAATGTGAATTTGTTTCCTGAAGTCTCTCAGCTAATGAGCAGCAGTGCTGGGGCAGGCAACCCTGGAGAACTCTTCTACAGCAGCAGTAAAGAATGTGCTGAAAAGTGGGTAAGTCTTTTATCCTCAGTAGACCACATATTGCAACATTATAATGTCTGAATCCAACTTCCAGAACTTTCCTTCTAGTAATTCTTAATGTTAGATGTAAAAACTTGGTTTGTTCTGTGCAGTGCTATATTGATTTTGTTATTCACTCAAACCCCTTAGCAGAAAGGGACCCTGGGTATCATCCAGTCTAAAGCATCTTAAACTGTGGCTTGTAATTCCTCATGGCGTCAGGTAACTAAGTGCATCAGGTAACTGAATATATGGCTTAGGAAAATTAATATTCCACCTGTATTTAAATATGTAAGTAAAAATAAATCCCTCCCTGTCTGTGAACATTTTCGCTTCCATAAATGATTGAATTATAAATATAGCAAATATATATATATATGTATATGTGTATATATATATATATATATATATATATATATATATATATATATATATATACACACATGTTTATGTGATGTATAAATATATACTTCCATGTCAATTTTTTTCTCAGCAGGTAGATAACATTTTCCTTCAGAAGACCTTCACAGTCAATTGAAATTTCCTGTAAATGCAAAGAACTTAGCCATTGCTATTTACTCTTCCACTAATTTTGGTGTAGCCGTATATATTCCCTTGGTTCTGCTCTTCAGTCAGCATGAGTTCCAGTAATTTTCCACATTTAAAAAAATTAACCTGTCATGACTTGTTCAGGCACAATGATATTCCATTATATTCATATTCCAAAACTTAATAGCTCCTAGCCCAATGGATGGGGCTCTTCCCAGGTGGCACCTTTGCCACCACAAAATGACTTGCTGCAACTATTGTTGTATATATAGACGTTTTTCTTTCTTTAAAAAAAAAAAGTCTATCTGGTGTTTGTACAGTCCCATCAATGTAAGGGTTAGAGATCCTGGAAAAAAGTAAAGCTCTATACAAATAAGTGTATCTGTGGTAAAATCCAAGTACCTCTGTTGACATAAGTGTCCCTCTGTGTAAATAATTGTACATCAGGACAAATAACTGTACCTCTGTGTAAATAACAGTACCTCTGTGAAAATAAAAGTACCTCTGCACAACTACTTGCACATCTGTGTAAATAAGTGCACCTCTGTGCAAATAAGTATACCTGTATGGTTATAACTACTTCTTTGTAAAGATGCGTACCTCTTTACAAATAACTACCTCTTTGCAGATAATTATACCTGCATGGAAATAGTGATTTTTGTGCAAAAAGTATGACTCTGAGCAAACAAGAGTATCTCTCTCCAAATAATTGTACCTCTATGCCAATAAGTACCTCTGTGGAAATAAGGTTACCTGTTTTGAAATGATTGTACACTTGTACAAAGTACCACTGTGCAAAAACGTATATATGTATATAAAGAACTAACTCTGTGGACATAAATTTAGTTCTGCACAAAGAAGTGTACCTCTGTGGAAAAACGTGTTGCGCTGTAAAAGTAAGTCTGCCTCTATGGAAATAACTACGTCTGTGCAAATAATTACCTCTATTCAGATAATTTTACCTGTAAGGAATTAATGATCCCTGTGCTAAAAAGTGTTCCTTGTTGCAAATAAGTGTACCTCTGTGCAAATAAGTGTCCTTCTCTGAATATAAGTGTACCTATCTCCAAATAAGTGACCTTCTTTGCATATAAGTGTATCTATCTCCAAATAAGGGTATCTCCCTACAAATAAGGGCATCTCCCTGCAAATAAGGGCATCTCCCTCCAATTAAGGGAGTCTCCCTGCAAAAAAGGGCATCTCCATGCAAGTAAGTGTACCTCTGTATAAGAAAGTGTACCTCTGTGCAAATTACTATACCTGTATGGAAATAACTGCCTCTATGCAAGTAAGTATATTCCTGTGGAAATAAGTGTACATCTTTGCAAATATTTATCTCTGTGTAGATGATTATACCTGCATGGAAATATCGATCCCTCTGCAAAAAATCGTTCCACTTTGCAAATAAGTGTACCTCTGTGTAAATATGTGTACCCCTCTGTATATAGTTGTACCTATCTCCAAATAAGGGTATCTCCCTGCAAATAAGGGCCTCTCCCTACAATTAGGGGCATCTCCCTGAAAATAAGGGCATCTCCCTCCAATTAAGGGCATCTCCTTGAAAATAAGGGTATCTCCCTGCATGGAAGTGTACCTCTGTGTTTCAAAGTGTACCTCTGGACAAATTACTATACCTATATGGAAATAACTGCCTCTGTGAAAGTAAGTATATTCCTGTGGAAATAAGTGTACATCTTTGCAAATATTTAACTCTGTGTAGATAATTATACCTGCATGGAAATAACGATTCCTTTACAAAAAATCGTTCCACTTTGCAAATAAGTGTACCTCTGTGTAAATATGTGTACCCCTCCGTATATAATTGTACCTCTCGGCAAATAAGTTTATCTTCCTGCAAATAAGTGTATCTCCTTGCAAATAAGTGCATCTCCCTGCAAATAAGGGCTTCTCCCTGCAAATAAGGGCATGTCTCTGCAAATAAGGGTACCTCTGTTCAAAAAGGGCACCAGTGTTCAAATTATTTCCACTGTGTAAAACCTGTGGAAAAAAGTATAGCTCTGAACAACTAACTGTATCTGTGCTAAAATACATATAATACAGTGTAATAACTGTACCTCTGTATAAATAACAGTACCTCTGTGCAAATACTTGCCCATCTGTGTATATAAGTGCACTTCTGTGCCAATAATTATACCTGTATGGATATAACTACTTCTGTGTAAAGATTTGTACCTCTTTACAAAAAAATTTCAATGTGCAGATAATTATACTGGAATGGAAATAACGTCTCTGAACAAAAAGTATACCTCTGTGCAAAAAAACAACCAAAAAAAGCCAAAAAAAAAAAAAAAAAAACAAAAACCTACATCCGTGCAAATAAAGTTACCTCTGTTGAAATAAATGTACACTTGTACAAATTACCACTCTGCAAACAATTATATATGTATGTAAAGAACTACCTCTGTGGACATAAATTTAGTTCTGTACAAATAAGTGTACCTCTGCGGAAAAACATGTTCTTCTGTTAAAGTAACTCTGCCTCTATGGAAATAACTACCTCTGTGAAAATAATGACCTCTGTTCAGATAATTTTACCTATAAGGAATTAATGATCCCTCTGCTAAAAAGTGTTCCTTGTTGCAAATAACTGTACCTGTGTAAATATGTGTACCCCTCTGTCTATAATTGTACCTATCTGCAAATAAGTTTATCTCCCTGCAAATAACTATATCTCCTTGCAAATAAGTGCATCTCCTTGCAAATAAGGGCTTCTCCCTGCAAATAAGGGCATGTTTCTGCAAATAAGGGTACCTCTGTTCAAAAAGGGTACCTGTGTTCAAATTATTTCCACTGTGTAACACCTGTGGAAAAAAGTATACCTCTGAACAAATAAATGCATCTGTGCTAAAATACATATAATACAGTGTAATAACTGTACCTCTGTATAAATAACAGTACCTCTGTGCCAATACTTGCCCATCTGTGTAAATAAGTGCACTTCTGTGCCAATAATTATACCTGTATGGATATAACTACTTCTGTGTAAAGATTTGTAACTCTCTACAAATAAATATCTCTGTGCAGATAATTATACTTGAATGGAAATAATGTCTCTGAACAAAAAGTATACCTCTGTGCATATAAGTTTATCTCTCGGCAAATAAGTGTAGCTCTGTGAAAAAAACAACCAAAAAAAAAACCCCAAAACAAAACAAAACAAAAAAAACTATAACTGTGCAAATAAGGTTACCTCTGTTGAAATAAATGTTCACTTGTACAAATTACCACTCTGAAAACAATTACATATGAATGTAAAGAACTACCTCTGTGGACATAAATTTAGTTCTGTACAAATAAGTGTACCTCTGTGGAAAAACGTGTTCCTCTCTGAAAGTAACTCTGCCTCTATGGAAATAACTACCTCTGTGCAAATAATTACCTCTGTTCAGATAATTTTACCTGTAAGGAATTCATGATCCCTCTCCTAAAAAGTGTTCTTTGTTGCAAATAAGTGTACCTCTGTGCAAATAAGTGTCCTTCTCTGCATATAAGTGTACCTATCTCCAAATAAGGGCATCTCCCTACAAATAAGGGCATCTCCCTCCAATTAGGGGCATCTCCCTGCAAATAAGGGCATCTCCCTCCAAGTAAGGGCATCTCCCTGAAAATAAGGTCATCTCCCTCCATGGAAGTGTACCTCTGTGTTACAAAGTGTACCACTGGGCAAATTACTATACCTGTATGGAAATAACTGCCTCTGTGCAAGTAAGTATATTCCTGTCGAAATAAGTGTACATGTTTGCAAATATTTACCTCTGTGTAGGTAATTATACCTTCATGGAAATAACGATCCCTTTGCAAAAAATCGTTCCACTTTGCAAATAAGTGTACCTCTGTGTAAATATGTGTACCTCTCTGTATATAATTGTACCTATCTGCAAATAAGTTTATCTCCCTGCAAATAAGTATATTTCCTTGCAAATAAGTGCATTTCCCTGAAAATAAGGGCTTCTCCCTGCAAATAAGGGCATGTCTCTGCAAATAACGGTACCTCTGTTCAAAAAGGGTACCTGTGTTCAAATTATTTCCACTGTGTAACATCTGTGCAAAAAAGTATAGCTCTGAACAAATAAATGAATCTGTGCTAAAATACATACAATACAGTGTAATAACTATACCTCTGTATAAATAACAGTACCTCTGTGCAAATTCTTGCCCATCTGTGTAAATAAGTGCACTTCTGTGCCAATAATTATACCTGTATGGATATAATTACTTCTGTGTAAAGATTTGTAACTCTTTAGAAATAAATATCAATGTGCAGATAATTATACCTGAATGGAAATAACGTCTCTGAACAAAAAGTATACCTCTGTGCAAATAAGTTTATCTCTCGGTAAATAAGTGTACCTCTGTGCAAAAAAACAACCAACCCCCCCCAAAAAAAAAAAAAAACTACATCTTTGCAAATAAGGTTACCTCTATTGAAATAAAAGTACACTTGTACAAACTACCACTGTGCAAATAATTACATATGTATGTAAAAACTACCTCTGTGGACATAAATTTAGTTCAGTACAAATAAGTGTACCTCTGTGGAAAAACGTGTTCCTCTTTGAAAGTAACTCTGCCTCTATGGAAATAACTACCTCTGTGCAAATAATTACCTCTGTTCAGATAATTTTACTTGTAAGGAATTCATGATCCCTCTCCTAAAAAGTGTTCCTTGTTGCAAATAAGTGTACCTCTGTGCAAATAAGTGTCCTTCTCTGCATATAAGTGTACCTATCTCCAAATAAGGGTATCTCCCTACAAATAAGGGCATCTCCCTCCAATTAGGGGCATCTCCCTGCAAATAAGGGCTTCTACCTCCAATTAAGGGCTTCTCCCTCCAATTAACGGCATCTCCCTGAAAATAAGGGCATCTCCCTGCATGGAAGTGTAGCTCTGTGTTACAAAGTGTACCTCTGGGCAAATTACTATACCTGTATGGAAATAACTGCCTCTGTGCAAGTAAGTATATTCCTGTGGAAATAAGTGTACATGTTTGCAAATAATTACCTCTCTGTATTATACCTTCATGGAAATAACCCTAACCCTAACCCTTTGCAAAAAATCGTTCCACTTTGCAAATAAGTGTACCTCTGTGTAAATATGTGTACCCCTCTGTATATAATTGTACCTATCTGCAAATAAGTTTATCTCCCTGCAAATAAGTATATTTCCTTGCAAATAAGTGCATTTCCCTGAAAATAAGGGCTTCTCCCTGCAAATAAGGGCATGCCTCTGCAAATAAGGGTACCTTTGTTCAAAAAGGGTAGCTGTGTTCAAATTATTTCCACTGTGTATCATCTGTGGAAAAAAGTATAACTCTGAATAAATAAATGTATGTGTGCTAAAATACAAATACTTCGGTGTAATAACTGTACCTCTGTGTAAATAACAGTACCTCTGTGTAAATAAGTGCACCTCTGTGGCAATAATTATACCTGTATGGATATAACTTCTTCTTTGTAAAGATTTGTACCTCTTTACAAATAAATATCTCTGTGCAGATAATTATACCTGAATGGAAATAACGTCTCTGAACAAAAAGTATACCTCTGTGCAAATAAGTTTATCTCTCAGCAAATAAGTGTACCTCTGTGCAAAAAAACAACCAAAAAAAGCCAAAAAAAAAAAAAAAAAAAAAACCTACATCCGTGCAAATAAAGTTACCTCTGTTGAAATAAATGTACACTTGTACAAATTACCACTCTGCAAACAATTATATATGTATGTAAAGAACTACCTCTGTGGACATAAATTTAGTTCTGTACAAATAAGTGTACCTCTGCGGAAAAACATGTTCTTCTGTTAAAGTAACTCTGCCTCTATGGAAATAACTACCTCTGTGAAAATAATGACCTCTGTTCAGATAATTTTACCTATAAGGAATTAATGATCCCTCTGCTAAAAAGTGTTCCTTGTTGCAAATAACTGTACCTCTGTGTAAATATGTGTACCCCTCTGTCTATAATTGTACCTATCTGCAAATAAGTTTATCTCCCTGCAAATAACTATATCTCCTTGCAAATAAGTGCATCTCCTTGCAAATAAGGGCTTCTCCTTGCAAATAAGGGCATGTTTCTGCAAATAAGGGTACCTCTGTTCAAAAAGGGTACCTGTGTTCAAATTATTTCCACTGTGTAACACCTGTGGAAAAAAGTATACCTCTGAACAAATAAATGCATCTGTGCTAAAATACATATAATACAGTGTAATAACTGTACCTCTGTATAAATAACAGTACCTCTGTGCCAATACTTGCCCATCTGTGTAAATAAGTGCACTTCTGTGCCAATAATTATACCTGTATGGATATAACTACTTCTGTGTAAAGATTTGTAACTCTCTACAAATAAATATCTCTGTGCAGATAATTATACTTGAATGGAAATAATGTCTCTGAACAAAAAGTATACCTCTGTGCATATAAGTTTATCTCTCGGCAAATAAGTGTAGCTCTGTGAAAAAAACAACCAAAAAAAAAACCCCAAAACAAAACAAAACAAAAAAAACTATAACTGTGCAAATAAGGTTACCTCTGTTGAAATAAATGTTCACTTGTACAAATTACCACTCTGAAAACAATTACATATGAATGTAAAGAACTACCTCTGTGGACATAAATTTAGTTCTGTACAAATAAGTGTACCTCTGTGGAAAAACGTGTTCCTCTCTGAAAGTAACTCTGCCTCTATGGAAATAACTACCTCTGTGCAAATAATTACCTCTGTTCAGATAATTTTACCTGTAAGGAATTCATGATCCCTCTCCTAAAAAGTGTTCTTTGTTGCAAATAAGTGTACCTCTGTGCAAATAAGTGTCCTTCTCTGCATATAAGTGTACCTATCTCCAAATAAGGGCATCTCCCTACAAATAAGGGCATCTCCCTCCAATTAGGGGCATCTCCCTGCAAATAAGGGCATCTCCCTCCAAGTAAGGGCATCTCCCTGAAAATAAGGTCATCTCCCTCCATGGAAGTGTACCTCTGTGTTACAAAGTGTACCACTGGGCAAATTACTATACCTGTATGGAAATAACTGCCTCTGTGCAAGTAAGTATATTCCTGTCGAAATAAGTGTACATGTTTGCAAATATTTACCTCTGTGTAGGTAATTATACCTTCATGGAAATAACGATCCCTTTGCAAAAAATCGTTCCACTTTGCAAATAAGTGTACCTCTGTGTAAATATGTGTACCTCTCTGTATATAATTGTACCTATCTGCAAATAAGTTTATCTCCCTGCAAATAAGTATATTTCCTTGCAAATAAGTGCATTTCCCTGTAAATAAGGGCTTCTCCCTGCAAATAAGGGCATGTCTCTGCAAATAACGGTACCTCTGTTCAAAAAGGGTACCTGTGTTCAAATTATTTCCACTGTGTAACATCTGTGCAAAAAAGTATAGCTCTGAACAAATAAATGAATCTGTGCTAAAATACATACAATACAGTGTAATAACTATACCTCTGTATAAATAACAGTACCTCTGTGCAAATTCTTGCCCATCTGTGTAAATAAGTGCACTTCTGTGCCAATAATTATACCTGTATGGATATAATTACTTCTGTGTAAAGATTTGTAACTCTTTAGAAATAAATATCAATGTGCAGATAATTATACCTGAATGGAAATAACGTCTCTGAACAAAAAGTATACCTCTGTGCAAATAAGTTTATCTCTCGGTAAATAAGTGTACCTCTGTGCAAAAAAACAACCAACCCCCCCCCAAAAAAAAAAAAAACTACATCTTTGCAAATAAGGTTACCTCTATTGAAATAAAAGTACACTTGTACAAACTACCACTGTGCAAATAATTACATATGTATGTAAAAACTACCTCTGTGGACATAAATTTAGTTCAGTACAAATAAGTGTACCTCTGTGGAAAAACGTGTTCCTCTTTGAAAGTAACTCTGCCTCTATGGAAATAACTACCTCTGTGCAAATAATTACCTCTGTTCAGATAATTTTACTTGTAAGGAATTCATGATCCCTCTCCTAAAAAGTGTTCCTTGTTGCAAATAAGTGTACCTCTGTGCAAATAAGTGTCCTTCTCTGCATATAAGTGTACCTATCTCCAAATAAGGGTATCTCCCTACAAATAAGGGCATCTCCCTCCAATTAGGGGCATCTCCCTGCAAATAAGGGCTTCTACCTCCAATTAAGGGCTTCTCCCTCCAATTAACGGCATCTCCCTGAAAATAAGGGCATCTCCCTGCATGGAAGTGTAGCTCTGTGTTACAAAGTGTACCTCTGGGCAAATTACTATACCTGTATGGAAATAACTGCCTCTGTGCAAGTAAGTATATTCCTGTGGAAATAAGTGTACATGTTTGCAAATAATTACCTCTCTGTATTATACCTTCATGGAAATAACCCTAACCCTAACCCTTTGCAAAAAATCGTTCCACTTTGCAAATAAGTGTACCTCTGTGTAAATATGTGTACCCCTCTGTATATAATTGTACCTATCTGCAAATAAGTTTATCTCCCTGCAAATAAGTATATTTCCTTGCAAATAAGTGCATTTCCCTGAAAATAAGGGCTTCTCCCTGCAAATAAGGGCATGCCTCTGCAAATAAGGGTACCTTTGTTCAAAAAGGGTAGCTGTGTTCAAATTATTTCCACTGTGTATCATCTGTGGAAAAAAGTATAACTCTGAATAAATAAATGTATGTGTGCTAAAATACAAATACTTCGGTGTAATAACTGTACCTCTGTGTAAATAACAGTACCTCTGTGTAAATAAGTGCACCTCTGTGGCAATAATTATACCTGTATGGATATAACTTCTTCTTTGTAAAGATTTGTACCTCTTTACAAATAAATATCTCTGTGCAGATAATTATACCTGAATGGAAATAACGTCTCTGAACAAAAAGTATACCTCTGTGCAAATAAGTTTATCTCTCAGCAAATAAGTGTACCTCTGTGCAAAAAAACAACCAAAAAAAGCCAAAAAAAAAAAAAAAAAACAAAAAAACCTACATCCGTGCAAATAAAGTTACCTCTGTTGAAATAAATGTACACTTGTACAAACTACCACTCTGCAAACAATTACATATGTATGTAAAGAACTACCTCTGTGGACATAAATTTAGTTCTGTACAAATAATTGTACCTCTCCGGAAAAACGTGTTCCTCTGTTAAAGTAACTCTGCCTCTATGGAAACAACTACCTCTGTGCAAATAATTACCTCTGTTCAGATAATTTTACCTATAAGGAATTAATGATCCCTCTGCTAAAAAGTGTTCTTTGTTGCAAATAAGTGTACCTCTGTGTAAATATGGGTACCCCTCTGTCTATAATTGTACCTATCTGCAAATAAGTTTATATCCCTGCAAATAAGTGTCCTTCTCTGCATATAAGTGTACCTATCTCCAAATAAGGGTATCTCCCTGCAAATAAGGGCATCTCCCTCCAATTAGGGGCATCTCCCTGCAAATAAGGGCTTCTCCCTCCAATTAAGGGCATCTCCCTCCAATTAAGGGCATCTCCCTGAAAATAAGGGCATCTCCCTGCATGGAAGTGTACCTCTGTGTTACAAAGTGTACCTCTGGGCAAATTACTTTACCTGTATGGAAATAACTGCCTCTGTGAAAGTAAGTATATTCCTGTGGAAATAAGTGTACATGTTTGCAAATATTTACCTCTGTGTAGATAATTATACCTGCATGGAAATAACGATCCCTTTGCAAAAAATCGTTCCACTTTGCAAATAAGTGTACCCCTGTGTAAATATGTGTACCCCTCTGTAAATAATTGTACCTATCTGCAAATAAGTTTATCTCCCTGCAAATAAGGATATCTTTCTTTCTTCAAATAAGTTCATCTCCCTGCAAATAAGGGCATGTCTCTGCAAATAAGGATACCTCTGTTTAAAAAGGGTACCTGTGTTCAAATTATTTCCACTGTGTAACATCTGTGGAAAAAAAGCATAGCTCTGAACAAATAAATGCATCTGTGCTAAAATACATATAATACAGTGTAATAACTGTACCTCTGTATAAATAACAGTACCTCTGTGCAAATTCTTGCCTATCTGTGTAAATAAGTGCACTTCTGTGCCAATAATTATACCTGTATGGATATAACTACTTCTGTGTAAAGATTTGTAACTATTTAGAAATAAATATCAATGTGCAGATAATTATACCTGAATGGAAATAACATCTCTGAACAAAAAGTATACCTCTGTGCAAATAAGTTTATCTCTCGGTAAATAAGTGTACCTCTGTGCAAAAAAACAACCAACCCCCCCCCCAAAAAAAAAAAAAAAAACTACATCTTTGCAAATAAGGTTACCTCTATTGAAATAAAAGTACACTTGTACAAACTACCACTGTGCAAATAATTACATATGTATGTAAAAACTACCTCTGTGGACATAAATTTAGTTCAGTACAAATAAGTGTACCTCTGTGGAAAAACGTGTTCCTCTTTGAAAGTAACTCTGCCTCTATGGAAATAACTACCTCTGTGCAAATAATTACCTCTGTTCAGATAATTTTACTTGTAAGGAATTCATGATCCCTCTCCTAAAAAGTGTTCCTTGTTGCAAATAAGTGTACCTCTGTGCAAATAAGTGTCCTTCTCTGCATATAAGTGTACCTATCTCCAAATAAGGGTATCTCCCTACAAATAAGGGCATCTTCCTGCAAATAAGGACATCTCCCTGCCAAAAAGGGCATCTCCCTACAAGTAAGTGTACCTCTGTGTAACAAAGTGTACCTCTTTGCAAATTGCTATACCTCTATGGAAATAACTGCCTCTCTGCAAGTAAGTATATTCATGTGGAAATAAGTGTACATCTTTGTATATATTTACCTCTGTGTAGATGATTATACCTGCATGGAAATAACGATCCCTCTACAAAAAAAAATCGTTCCATTTAGCAAATAAGTGTACCACTGTGTAAATATGTGTACCCCTCCGTATATAATTGTACCTATCGGCATATATGTTTATCTCCCTGCAAGTAAGTGTATCTCCCTGCAAATAAGTGCATCTCCCTGCAAATAAGGGCTTCTCCCTGCAAATAAGGGCATGTGTCTGCAAATAAGGATACCTCTGCTCAAAAAGGGTACCTGTGTTCAAATTATTTCCACTGTGTAACATCTGTGGAAAAAGGTATAGTTCTGAACAAATAAATGTGTCTGTGCTAAAATACATATACCTCTGTGTAATAACTTTACCTCTGTGGAAATAATTGCACATCTGTGTAAATAAGTGCACCTCTTTGCCAATAATTATACCTGCATGGATATAACTACTTCTGTGTAAAGATTTGTACCTCTTTCCAAATAAATATCTCTGTGCAGATAATTATACCTGAATGGAAATAACGTCTCTGGGCAAAATGTATACCTCTGTGCAAATAAGTTTATCTTGCGGCAAATAAGTGTACCTCTCTGCAAAAAAAACAACCAAAAAAAAAAAAAAAAAGAGGGCCAAGATGGTGGCGTGGAGGCAGACAGCTGCTTGAGCTCCTCGTTTTCTCTCAGAACTTACTTCATGACAAGCCTCTGACTTAATGCTTGACCCAGAAAGAAATCCACAAATTATCACCAAGAGAAGACATCCTTGAAAGTCACCAGAAAAGGTCTGTGTTTGTTCGGGAGAGGGTCAATCAGACTGGGCGCAGACTGAGGGCAGACAGCCAGAGCAAGACAGGCAGCTCACACAGCTCAGACCGGAGGGGGAGGGGTGTGATCTCTGCCGTTTCTGTGAAAGGGCTTTTGCCCCAGTGTGGATGCTCTGTCTTGGCAGCAAGCCAGGAGCGGTGGAGAGGGTGTAAACACCGGAGGTGAAGATTAAAACCCCAGAAAGCCAGCTCTCTCAGAGCCCGGCCACCCCCAACCCCCACCTAGACTGACTCGGTGCGTTCTCAGAGCCTCAGAGCGCAGACTCAGTACAGTCAATGCTGTTCTGTTAGTGGCTCTCTGCTGCCCTACCCCCAGTCTGTAGAGGAAGCCCATTAATAACATCCAGCCCTATCCCCCGCAAAACAGACCAATTGTTTCTCTTGTCAGTTTGTTTTCTTTGATTCCTACTCTGACAAAATGAACAAAAAATTCAAAAGGGCTCTAACCATTGACAGCTTCTGTGTGGAGAGGGAGCAGACTTCAATTGCTGAGGAGACTAGGAACAGAATGTCCCCAGATGTATCCCCTGGGAGGGATATAAGCTGCTCCTCAATACAAAAGAACCTCATAGAGGAAATCAAAAAGGCTCTCACAAGAGAGCTGGAAGAGAAATGGGAAAAGGAAAGGGAAGCTTGGCAAGAGAGCCTGGAGAAGTCATCCCATGCATTCAAAGACAGAATGGATAAAGAAATCAAATCATTGAGAAACAAGATTAGTGAGCTGGAAAAGGTAAACAACTCCAAGGAAAACAGGATTAGTGAGCTGGAAAAGGTAAACAACTCCAAGGAAAACAGGATTAGAGAGCTGGAAAAAGAAATCAGCTCTCTAAAAAATAAAATGGATAAAATGGAAAAAAATTCCATAGAAGATAAAAACTCAATTGGACAATTACAAAGAGATATAAAAAAAGTGAGTGAAGAAAATACATCATTGAAAATTAGACTGGAACAAGTAGAAATGAATGACTCAAGGAGAAACCAAGAGGGAGTCAAGCAAAACCAGAGAAATGAAACAATTGAAAAGATTGTCAAGTACCTTACCAGAAAGACAACAGACCTGGAAAACGGATCCAGGAGAGACAATTTGAGAATAATCGGACTCCCTGAAAAATGGGAGGAAAAAAAGAGCTTGGACACCATTTTCGAGGAAATTATCAAAGAGAACTGCCCAGACGTTTTGGAAACAGAGGGTAAAATAGACATTGAGAAAATTCATCGATCACCTACTGAAAGGGACCCTAAAATCAAAACGTCAAGAAATATAGTGGCCAAGTTCAAGAACCATCAGACAAAGGAAAAGATATTGGAAGCTGCTAGAAAAAAACAATTCAGATATGGAGGATCCACAATAAGGATAACACAGGATCTAGCAGCGTCCACATTAAAAGAACGCAGGGCCTGGAACATGATATTCCGAAAGGCTAAGGAACTTGCTATGCAACCAAGAATAACTTACCCAGCAAGAATGAGCATCGTTTTCCAGGGAAGAAGATGGACATTTAACGAAATAAATGAATTCCATCTATTCTTGATGAAAAAACCAGACCTACATAAAATGTTTGATCTTCAAATACAGAACTCAAGAGACTTCTAAAAAAGGTAAAAAGAAATCTTGAGAACTATACTTCTGTCAAAAAAAATATGTAAAGAACATATGTACAATTTGTCTTAGAAACTAGAGGTGGAAAGGAGATTATATCATAAAAAAGTATAAAGTGGTGGTACTACATCTCATGAAGAGGCAAAGGTAACCTATTATATCTGAGAGAAAGAAAGGAGGGAGATGAACATAGCGTGTATCAATAGACATATTCGATTTATGGTGAAACTTCTTCCACTTCATTGAAAAGTGAAAGGGAAGGAGTAAGCTAAGGGGAAGGGAATACAGTAATTTCGAGGAAAAGGGGTAAAATAAGGGGAGGATCTTTAAGGTGGGGGAGGGATCCTAAAAAGTGAGGGCTGTGAAAAGCAAGTGGTGTTTACCAGTTTAATACTGGATAGGAGGGTAAAAGGGAAGGAAAGGGGAAAAGCATAAGCAGGGGTTAATAGGATGGCAAGCAATATAGAATTAGTCCTTCTAACCATAAATGTGAATGGGGCAAACTGCCTCATAAAGAGGAAGCAGTTAGCAGACTGGATTAAAAGTCAGAATCCTACTATATGTTGTTTACAGGAAACACACCTGAAACAGGATGAGACATTCAAACTAAAAGTAAAAGGGTGGAGCAGAATCTATTATGCTTCAGGCGAAACCAAAAAAACAGGAGTAGCCATCCTCATCTCAGATCAAGCAAAAATAAAAATTGATCTAATTAAAAGAGATAAGGAAGGGCATTATATCCTGCTAAAGGGAAGCATCAATAGTGAAGCAGTATCAATATTAAACATGTATGCACCAAGTGGTGCAGCATCTAAATTCTTAAAAGAGAAATTAAGAGAGCTGCAAGAGGAAATAGATAGCAAAACTATAATAGCGGGAGATCTCAACCTTGCACTCTCAGAATTAGATAAATCAAACCACAAAATAAATAAGAAAGAAGTCAAAGAGGTAAATAGAATACTAGAAAAGTTTGATATGATAGATCTTTGGCGAAAGCTAAATGGAGACAGAAAGGAATATACTTTCTTCTCAGCAGTTCATGGAACCTATACAAAAATTGATCATATACTAGGGCATAAAAACCTCAAAATCAAATGCAGTAAGGCAGAAATAGTAAATGCATCCTTTTTAGACCATAATGCAATCAAAATAACATTTAATAAAAAGCCAGGGGAAAATAGACCAAAAAATAATTGGAAACTAAATAATCTTATACTAAAGAATGATTGGGTAAAACAGCAAATCATAGACATAATTAATAACTTCACCCAAGAAAATGACAATAATGAGACATCATACCAAAATGTGTGGGATACAGCCAAAGCAGTAATTAGGGGAAGTTTTATATCTCTACAGGCCTACTTGCATAAAATAGAGAAAGAGAGGGCCAACGAATTGGGTTTACAACTAAAATTGCTAGAAAAGGAACGAATTAAAAACCCCCAGACAAACACAAAACTTGAAATTCAAAAAATAAAAGGTGAGATTAATAAAATTGAAAGTAAAAAAACTATTGAATTAATTAATAAAACTAAGAGTTGGTTTTATGAAAAAACCAACAAAATAGACAAACCCTTAGTAAACCTGATTAAAAAAAGGAAAGAGAAAAAGCAAATTGATAGTCTTGAAAATGAAAAGGGTGAACTCACCACTAATGAAGAGGAAATTAGAACAATAGTTAGGAGCTACTTTGCTCAACTTTATGCCGATAAATTCGATAACTTAAATGAAATGGAAGAATACCTTCAAAAATATAGCTTGCCCAGATTAACAGAGGAAGAAGTAAGTAGTCTAAATAGTCCCATCTCAGAAAAAGAAATAGACCAAGCTATTAACCAACTTCCTAAGAAAAAGTCCCCAGGACCAGATGGATTTACAGGTGAATTCTACCAAACATTTAAAGAACAACTAACTCCAATGCTATGTAAACTATTTGAAAAAATAGGGATTGAAGGAGTCCTACCAAATTCCTTCTATGACACAGACATGGTACTGATACCTAAACCAGGTAGATCGAAAACTGAGAAAGAAAACTATAGACCAATTTCCTTAATGAATATTGATGCTAAAATCTTAAATAAGATATTAGCAAATAGACTTCAGAAAATCATCCCCAGGATAATACACTATGACCAAGTGGGATTTATACTAGGAATGCAGGGCTGGTTTAATATTAGGAAAACTATTAGTATAATTGACCATATTAATAATCAAATTAATAAAAACCATATGATCATCTCAATAGATGCAGAAAAGGCATTTGATAAAATCCAACATCCATTCCTACTAAAAACGCTTGAGAGTATAGGAATAAATGGACTATTCCTTAAAATAATAAGGAGCATATATTTAAAACCTTCAGTAAACATCATATGTAATGGTGATAAACTAGAACCTTTCCCTGTAAGATCAGGAGTGAAACAAGGTTGCCCACTATCACCATTACTATTCAATATAGTACTAGAAACTCTAGCCTTGGCAATAAGAGCCGAGAAAGAGATCCAAGGAATTAGAGTAGGAAATGAAGAAATCAAATTGTCACTTTTCGCAGATGACATGATGGTATACTTAGAGAACCCCAAAGACTCTGCTAAAAAGCTATTAGAAATAATTCAGAATTTTAGCAAAGTCGCAGGATACAAAATAAATCCACATAAATCCTCAGGATTTTTATACATTACCAACACAATCCAACAGCAAGAGATACAAAGAGAAATTCCATTCAAAATAACAGTCGATAGTATCAAATATTTGGGAATATATCTACCAAAGGAGAGTCAGGAATTATATGAGCAAAATTACAAAACACTTGCCACAAAAATAAAGTCAGATTTAAATAATTGGAAAGACATTCAATGTTCTTGGATAGGCCGAGCGAATATAATAAAGATGACAATACTCCCCAAACTAATCTATTTATTTAGTGCTATACCAATCAGACTCCCAAGAAACTATTTTAATGACCTAGAAAAAATAACAACAAAATTCATATGGAAGAATAAAAGGTCGAGAATTGCAAGGGAACTAATGAAAAAAAAGTCAGAGGAAGGTGGTCTAAGAGTACCTGATTTAAAGCTATATTATAAAGCAACAGTCACCAAAACCATTTGGTATTGGCTAAGAAATAGACTAGTTGATCAGTGGCATAGGTTAGGTTCACAGGACAAGATAGTGAATAAAAATAGCAATCTAATCTTTGACAAACCCAAAGATCCCAAATTTTGGGATAAGAATTCATTATTTGACAAAAACTGCTGGGAAATCTGGAAATTAGTATGGCAGAAACTAGGCATGGACCCACATTTAACACCACATACTAAGATTAGATCAAAATGGGTCCAAGATTTAGGCATAAAGAACGAAATCATAAATAAATTGGAGGAACATGGGATGGTTTACCTCTCAGACTTGTGGAGGAGGAAGGAGTTTGTGTCCAAGGGAGAACTAGAGACCATTATTGATCACAAAATAGAACATTTTGATTACACCAAATTAAAAAGTTTCTGCACAAACAAAACTAATGCAAACAAGATTAGAAGGGAAGTAACAAATTGGGAAAAAAATTTTACAGTTAAAGGTTCTGATAAAGGCCTCATCTCCAAAATATACAGAGAATTGACTTTAATTTATAAGAAATCAAGCCATTCTCCAATTGATAAATGGTCAAAGGATATGAACAGACAATTTTCAGATGATGAAATTAAAACTATTTCCACTCATATGAAAGAGTGTTCCAAATCACTATTGATCAGAGAAATGCAAATTAAGACAACTCTGAGGTATCATTACACACCTGTCAGATTGGCTAAGATGACAGGAACAAATAACGATGAATGTTGGAGGGGCTGTGGGAAAACTGGGACACTGATGCATTGTTGGTGGAGTTGTAAAAGAATCCAACCATTCTGGAGAGCAATCTGGAATTATGCCCAAAAAGTTATCAAAATGTGCATACCCTTTGACCCAGCCATACTACTACTGGGCTTATACCCCAAGGAACTACTAGAGAAGGGAAAGGGTCCTGTATGTGCCAAAATGTTTGTGGCAGCCCTTTTCATAGTGGCTAGAAGCTGGAAGATGAATGGATGTCCATCAATTGGAGAATGGTTGGGTAAACTATGGTATATGAATGTTATGGAATATTATTGTTCTATAAGAAATGACCAACAGGAGAAATACAGAGAGGCTTGGAGAGACTTACATCAACTGATGCTGAGTGAAACGAGCAGAACCAGAAGATCATTATACACTTCAACAATGATAATGTACGAGGATGTATGCTGATGGAAGTGGATTTCTTCAACATAGAGAAGAGCTAATCCAATTCCAATTGATTAATGATGGACAGAACCAGCTACATCCAGAA
Organism: Sminthopsis crassicaudata; assembly: GCF_048593235.1. Classification (NCBI taxonomy): domain Eukaryota; kingdom Metazoa; phylum Chordata; class Mammalia; order Dasyuromorphia; family Dasyuridae; genus Sminthopsis; species Sminthopsis crassicaudata. The sequence continues at coordinate 85,042 of NC_133618.1, read as the reverse complement.
AAGGAACACTGGGAAATGAATGTAAACTGTTATTTTTACCTTCTGAATCCAATTCTTCCTGTGCAACAAAAAATTCGGTTCTACACACATATATTGTATCTAAATTATACTGTAATATATTTAACATATATAAGACTGCTTGCCATCTGGGGGAGGGGGTTGGGGGAGGAAGGGAAAAAATCTGAATAGAAGTAAGTGCAAGGGATAATGTTGTAAAAAATTACCCATGCATATGTACTGTCAAAAAATGTTATAATTATAAAATAAAATAAAAAATTAAAAAAAAATTACCTATGCAAAAAAAAAAAAAAGAAAAAAAAAAAGAAATCGCAAAACAACGAAAAAAAAAAAAACTACATCTGTGCAAATAAGGTTACCTCTGTTGAAATAAATGTTCACTTGTGCAAATTACCACTCTGCAAACAATTACATATGTATGTAAAGAACTACCTCTGTGGACATAAATTTAGTTCTGTACAAATAAGTGTACCTCTGCGGAAAAACGTGTTCCTCTGTTAAAGTAACTCTGCCTCTTTGGAAATATCTACCTGTGTGCAAACAATTACCTCTGTTCAGATAATTTTACCTGTAAGGAATTAATGATCCCTCTGCTAAAAAGTGTTCCTTGTTGCGAATAAGTGTACCTCTGTGCAAATAAGTGTCCTTATCTTCATATAAGTGTACCTCTCTCCAAATAAGGGTATCTCCCTACAAATAAGGGCATTTCCCTGGAAATAAGGGCATCTCCCTCCAATTAAGGCCATCTCCCTCAAAATAAGGGCATCTCCCTGCAAGTAAGTGTACCTCTATGTAACAAAGTGTACCTCTGTGCAAATTACTATACCTCTATGGAAATAACTGCCTCTCTGCAAGTAAGTATATTCCTGTAGAAATAAGTGTACATCTTTGCAAATATTTACCTCTGTGTAGATGATTATACCTGCATGGAAATAACGATCCTCCTGCAAAAAATCGTTCCACTTTGCAAATAAGTGTACCTCTGTGTAAATATGTGTACCCCTCTGTATATAGTTGTACCTATCTTTAAATAAGGGCATCTCCCTGCAAATAAGGGCATCTCCCTCCAATTAAGGACATCTTCCTCCAATTAAGGGCATCTCCCTGAAAATAAGGGCATCTCCCTACATGGAAGTGTAGCTCTGTGTTACAAAGTGTACCTCTGGGCAAATTACTATACCTGTATAGAAATAACTACCTCTGTGCAAGGAAGTATATTCCTGTGGAAATAAGTGTACATCTTTTCAAATATTTACCTCTGTGTAGATAATTATACCTGCATGGAAATAATGATTCCTTTGCAAAAAATCGTTCCACTTTGCAAATAAGTGTACCTCTGTGTAAATATGTGTACCCCTCTGTATATAATTGTACCTATCTGCAAATAAGTTTATCTCCCTGCAAATAAGGATATCTCCCTGAAAATAAGTGCATCTCCCTGCAAATAAAGGCTTCTCCCTGAAAATAAGGGCATGGCTCTGCAAATAAGGGTACCTCTGTTCAAAAAGGGTAACTGTGTTCCAATTATTTCCACCGTGTAACCCCTGTGGAAAAAAGTATAGCTCTGAACAAATAAATGTATCTGTGCTAAAATACATATAATACAGTGTAATAACTGTACCTCTGTATAAATAACAGTACCTCTGTGCAAATACTTGCCCATCTGTGTATATAAGTGCACTTCTGTGCCAATAATTATACCTGTATGGATATAACTACTTCTGTGTAAAGATTTGCACCTCTTTACAAATGAATATAGATGTGCAGATAATTATACCTGAATGGAAACAACGTCTCTGAACAAAAAGTATACCTCTGTGCAAATAAGTTTATCTCTCGATAAATAAGTGTACCTCTGTGTAAAAAATCAACCAAAAAAAAAAAAACCCAAAATAAAAAAAAACACTACATCTTTGCAAATAAGGTTACCTCTGTTGAAATAAATGTACACTTGTACAAACTACCACTCTGCAAACAATTACATATGTATGTAAAGAACTACCTCTGTGGACATAAATTTAGTTCTGTACAAATAAGTGTACCTCTGCGGAAAAACGTGTTCCTCTGTGAATGTAACTCTTCCTCTATGGAAATAACTACCTCTGTGCAAATAATTACCTCTGTTCAGATAATTTTACCTATAAGGAATTAATGATCTCTCTGCTAAAAGTGTTCTTTGTTGCAAATAAGTGTACCTCTGTGCAAATAATTGTCATTCTCTGCATATAAGTGTACCGATCCACAAATTAGGGTATCTCCCTGCAAATAAGGGCATCTCCCTGCAAATAAGGGCATCTCCCTGCAAATAAGGGCATCTCCCTCCAATTAAGGGCATCTCCCTGCAAATAAGGGCATCTCCCTGCAAATAAGGGCATCTCCCTTCAATTAAGGGCATCTCCCTGCAAATAAGGGCATCTCCCTCCAATTAAGGGCATCTCCCTGCAAATAAGGGCATCTCCCTGCATGGAAGTGTACCTCTGTGTAACAAAGTGTACCTCTGGGCAAATTACTATACCTGTATGGCAATAACTGCCTCTGTGTAAGTAAGTATATTCCTGTGAAAATAAGTGTACATCTTTGCAAATATTTACCTCTGTGTACCTGCATGGAAATAACGTTCCCTCTGCAAAACATCGTTCCACTTTGCAAATAAGTGTACCTCTGTGTAAATATGTGTACACCTCTGTATATAATTGTACCTATCTGCAAATAAGTTTATCTCCCTGCAAATAAGTGCATCTCCCTGCATATAAGGGCTTCTCCCTGCAAATAAGGGCATGTCTCTGCAAATAAGGGTACCTCTGTTCAAAAAGGATACCTGTGTTCAAATTATTTCCACTGTGTAACACCTGTGGAAAAAAGTATACCTCTGAACAAATAAGTGTATGTGTGCTAAAATTCATATACCTCTGTGTAGTAACTGTACCTCTGTGTAAGTAACAGTACCTCTGTGGAAATACTTGCACATCTGTGTAAATAAGTGCACCTCTTATACCTGTATGGATATAACTTCTTCTGTGTAAAGATTTGTACCTCTTTACAAATAACTATCTCTGTGCAGACAATTATACCTGAATGGAAATAACGTCTCTGTGCAAAAAGTATACATCTGTGCAGATAAGTTTATTTCTCGGCAAATAAGTTTACTTCTGTGCCAACAAAAAACCAAAAACCAAAAACAAAACAAAAAAACTACATCTGTGTAAATAAGGTTACCTCTGTTGAAATAAATGTACACTTGTACAAATTACCACTCTGTAAACAATTACATATGTATGTAAAGAACTACCTCTGTGGACATAAATATAGTTCTGTACAAATAAGTGTATCTCTGTGGAAAAACGTGTTGCTCTGTGAAAGTAACTCTGCCTCTATGGAAATAACTACCTCTGTGCAAATAATTACCTCTGTTCAGATAATTTTACTTGCATGGAAATAACCATCGCTCTGCTAAAATGTGTTCCTTGTTGCAAATATGTTTCCTTCTCTGCATATAAGTGTATCTCTCTGCAAATAAGGGCATCTCCCTGCAAGTAAGTGTACCTCTATGTAACAAAGTGTACCTCTGTGCAAATTACTATACCTCTATGGAAATAACTGCCTCTCTGCAAGTAATTATACTCCTGAGGAAATAAGTGTACATCTGTGCAAATAATTACCTCTGTGAAGATGATTATACCTGCATGGAAATAACGATCCCTCGGCAAAAAAGTGTTCCTCTTTGCAAATAAGTGTACCTCTGTGTAAATAAGTGTACCTCTCTGTATATAAGTGTAACTATATGCAAATAAGCGTATCTCTCTGCAAGTAAGTGCATCTCCCTACAAATAAGGATAACTCTGCTCAAAAAGGGTAACTGTGTTCAAATTATTTCCACTGTGTAACACCTGTGGAAAAAGGTATAGCTCTGAACAAAAAAATGTATCTGTGCTAAAATACATATACCTCTGTGTAATAACTGTACCTCTGTGTAAATATCAGTACCTCTGTGGAAATATTTGCACATCTGTGTAAATAAGTGCAACTCTGTGCCAATAATTATACCTGTATGGATATAACTACTTCTGTGTAAAGATTTGTACCTCTTTACAAATAAATATCTCTGTGCAGATTATACCGGAATGAAAATAACATCTCTGGGCAAAAAGTATAGCTCTGTGGAAATGAGTTTATATCTCGGCAAATAAGTGTACCTCTGTGCAAAAAAACAACTAAAAAAATAACAAAAAAACCCCCAAAACAACAACAACAAAAAACTACATCTGTGCAAATAAGGTTACCTCTGTTGTAATAAATGTACACTGGTATAAATTACCACTCTGCAAACAATTACATATGTATGTAAAGAACTACCTCTGTGGACATAAATTTAGTTCTGTACAAATAAGTGTACCTCTGCGGAAAAACGTGTTCCTCTGTGAAAGTAACTCTGCCTCTATGGAAATAACTAAATCTGTGCAAATAATTACCTCTTTTCAGATAATTTTACCTGTAAGGAATTAATGATCTCTCTGCTAAAAAGTGTTCATTGTTGCAAATAAGTGTACCTCTGTGCAAATAAGTGTCATTCTCTGCATATAAGTGTACCTATCCACAAATTAGGGTATCTCCCTGCAAATAAGGGCTTCTCCCTGCAAATAAGGGCATGTCTCTGCAAATAAGGGTACTTCTGTTCAAAAAGGGTACCTGTGTTCAAATTATTTCCACTGTGTAACACCTGTGGAACAAAGTATAGCTCTGAACAAATTAATGTATCTGTGCTAAAATACATATACCTCTGTGTAATAACTCTACCTCTGTGTAAATAACAGTACCTCTGTGCAAATACTTGCACTTCTGTGTAAATAAGTGCACCTCTGTGCAAATAATTATACATCTATGGATATAACTACTTCTGTGTAAAGATTTGTACCTCTTTACAAATAAATATGTTTGTGCAGAAAATTATACCTGAATGGAAATAACGTCTCTGGGCAAAAAGTATACCTCTGTAAAAATAAGTTTATCTCACGGCAAATAAGTGTACCTCTGTGCAAAAAAACCACACACACAAAAAAAAAAAAACCCAGAAAAACAAAACAACAACAACAAAAAAAAAACTACATCTGTGCAAATAAGGTTACCTCTGTTGAAATAAATGTACACTTGTACAAATTACCACTCTGCAAACTATTACATATGTATGTAAAGAACTACCTCTGTGGACATAAATATAGCTCTGTGCAAATAAGTGTACCTCTGCGGAAAAACGTGTTCCTCTGTGAACGTAACTCTGCCTCTTTGGAAATAACTACCTCTGTGTAAATAATTATCTCTGTTCAGATAATTTTACCTGCTTGGAAATAACCATCGCTCTGCTTAAAAGTGTTCCTTATTGCAAATAAGTGTCCTTCTCAGCATATAAGTGTATCTCCCTGCAAATAAGGGCATCTCCCTGCAAGTAAGTGTACTTTTGTGTAACAAAGTGTACCTCTGTGCAAATTACTATATCTCTATGGAAATAACTGCCTCTTTGCAAGTAATTATACTCCTGAGGAAATAAGTGTACATCTGTGCAAATAATTAGCTCTGTGTAGATGATTATACCTGCATGGAAATAAAGATCCCTCTGCAAAAAAGTGTTCCTCTTTGCAAATATGTGTACCTCTGTGTAAATAAGTGTACCTCTCTGCATATAAGTGTAACTATATGCAAATAAGCATATCTCTCTGCAAATAAGGGCTTCTCCCTGCAAATAAGGGCATGTCTCTGCAAATAAGGGTACCTCTGTTCAAAAAGGGTACCTGTGTTCAAATTATTTCCACTGTGTAACACCTGTAGAAAAAAGTATACCTCTGAACAAATAAGTGTATCTGTGCTAAAATTCACTTCTTCTGTGTAAAGATTTGTACCTCTTTACAAATAACTATCTCTGTGCAGATAATTATACGTGAATGGAAATAATGTCTCCTTGCAAAAAGTATACCTCTGTGCAAATAAGCTTATCTCTTGGCAAATAAGTGTACCTCTGTGCAAAAACAAAAAAAAAAAACAAAAGAAACTACATCTGTGCAAATAAGTTTACCTCTGTTGAAATAAATGTACACTTGTACAAATTACCACTCTGCAAACAATCACATATGTATGTAAAGAACTACCTCTGTGGACATAAATTTAGTTCTGTACAAATAAGTGTACCTCTGCGGAAAAACGTGTTCCGCTGTTAAAGTAACTCTGCCTCTATGGAAATAACTACCTCTGTGCAAATAATTACCTCTGTTCAGATAATTTTACCTGCATGGAAATAACCATCGCTCTGCTAAAAAGTGTTCTTTGTTGCAAATAAGTGTCCTTCTCTGCATATAAGTGTATCTCCCTGAAAATAAGGGCATCTCCCTGCAAATAAGGGCATCTCCCTGCAAATAAGGGCATCTCCCTGCAAATAAGGACATCTCCCTGCAAATAAGGGCATCTTCCCTGCAAATAAGGGCATCTCCCTGCACATAAGTGTATCTCTCTGCAAATAAGGTCATCTTCCTGCAAATAAGGGTATCTCTTTTCAAATAAGGGTACCTCTGTTGAAAGTACTTCCACTGTGTAACACCTGTGGAAAAAAGTATAGCTCTGCACAAATAATTGTATCTGTGCTAAAATACATGTACCTCTGTGGACATAAGTGTCCCTCTGTGTAAATAATTGTACTTCAGGACAAATAACTGTACCTCTGTGTAAATAACAGTACCTCTGTGTAAATATAAGTACCTCTGTACAAATACTTGCATCTCTCTGCAAATAATCATACTTGTATGGTTATAACTACTTCTGTGTAAAGATGTGTACCTCTTTACAAATAACTACCTCTTTGCAGATCATTATGGAATTTGCAGATTCCTGTATGGAAATAGTGATTTCTGTGCAAAAAGTATTCCTCTGAGCAAACAAGTTTATCATTATTCTCATCTTACAAATGAGAAAATCTAGATTAAGATAAATTAAATGGCTTGCTCAAAATCACACAGCTACTAAAGATCTCATGCAGGATGTTAACTCCAGAATTTCTATCTCCAAGTCCAATGATATTTTATTCCCTAAATCACCTTATAACAAAAATATAACACTTATTTATGCTTAAACCTATATTGGTTAAAGTCATAGGCCATTTGAACATGGTTGAAATGAAAGGACATCTCTAAATCCCAAGATTATTTTTATTCAAGAGGGAAATGCTAGAAGGATTTCCAAGGATTTCAGGGGTAAAGCAAGGAAGCTTCTTCTCCCAAATGTTAATCTTTGTTGTTCTAGAAATATTGGCAATAGCAATGACAAGAGAAAGAAATGAAAAGTAAAGAAAAGAAAAATTATCCCTATAGAATAAAAGCATGATACTTTACTTAGAATATCTTAGAGAATTAGAAAAGAAGCTAGTGAATAATATAAGTAATATTTTCATAAAAATAGCAGGATAGGAAAAATAGCCACAAAAATCACCAATTTTCCCTTTGAAAAAATAAAATGTGGAGCAAATAATTTAAAAAGAAAAGCTATTCATTCATTCATTGGAAAACTGATAGAACAGTGGCCCTTAGTTAGCAATTAAATTCAGGCCTTATTAGATACAGTACAGGAGCAACTTGACCAAGGACACTTATAACCTTCTCTAAGTCCTTGAAATTCCCCTGTATTTGTTGTAAGAAAGAAATCTGGAAAATGGAGGACGTTGAATGATTTAAGAAAAGTAAATCAACAATGGAAACTATGGGAACTCTTCAGTATGGACTTCCATCTCCTACTCCTAGGGAATGGCCTCTTTGGGTTATAGACATTAAGACTTGTTTCTATTCTACCCCTCTAGATAAAGAGGATATAAAAAAGATTTGCCTTTTCAATGCCCAGTGTTAACTTAGCTGAGCCTTATAAAAGATATGAATGGACAAATGACAAAGAGTCATTTAAAAACCCTTAGAAAATCAGTCTTTTTGCTACAAAAGAGGCACCCACAGCAGTCCTTCATCAGGCGGACAGTGTGATAAAGTGGGTGAACTTCCCAGCACAACCAGAACAAAGCCTTACTCCTTACCCAGTGCTTGTCTTTAGAATTTTGTTAAAGGCTTTTAAGTGAGCAGTACAATTATCTGGGGTAAGACCTAACTAGATATACACCTTTCATACAAATGCACCAATGACTGTATGCTGTGAAACCATCCCAGAGTGGCCAATTTTATTGGCCACAGCTCCAAATTTTACACACGGGTTTCCATTAAAGATAATCTGGCTATTCCCTAATTGGCGATAGATTCTTGAAGAAAATGGGGAGTGTTATGTAGTATATGTTTATCAGAATCAAATGTTTACCCAGCAACATATTTGAGGAATATAACTGACTTAGCTTTCCTAATTTTATTTCTCTCTTTCTTTAATGGTATGACTTGACATATTCGACTTCCATACAAATTTGGAGTGGTACATAGTATATAATGTGTTGATCAGAATCTAATTTTTGCCAAACTCTTTTTTCAGTTTCTCAGCAATTATTATTAAATGATGCATTTTTCTAATTATTTCATATGATATTCTATATCCGTACATCTTTACAGATGCATCCAAACATATCATTTGTTCTGTATACTCTACTGACAATTTTAAATCAGGAGTCAGAACTTCCTTTCAGAAGTCCACTCAGCAGACTGAATTGTATGCAATCCTTCTAGCTCTCACTTATTATCCAGGAGATATAAATATACTATCTGATTCCGCTTATCTAGTAGGTGTGGTGCAAAGAATTGCCACAGCCAAATAAAATTTGTAGCCTCTAATATATATCAGCTCTCTAAGGAACTTGAAGAGCAAGTGAGAAAGCATCTAGGTAAGATTTATATCTTGCATATCCACTCTCTTACTGGACTTCCAGGTCGTATTTTTGATGGTAATTCAAAAGCAGATAACATTCTAAGCATGTTAGCCAAGACTCTTCTAATTCAGCCAGCCCAAGAATTTCATTCTATATATCATCAGATTGCTCAAGATTTATGTTTACAATTTGGGATAACAAAAGAGGAAGCTAGGAGCATGGTAAAAGACTTCCTTTCCTCGCTCCTACATTCCCTCCAGCAATAGAACAAAGAAGCAAGAACAAAAGTTTCAACAAAGGGAACACAGTTCACTCCCAGGATGCTAGGAGCCCCAGTGCCTGGTGCTGCTGCCTCCTCTTCCTTCTCTTCCTCTACCACCACCACCATAATCACCTCCTCCTCCTCCTCCTCCTCTTGTTACCACCACCACCACCATAAACTCCTCCACTCCCTCATCCTTCTTTTCTTCTTCCACCTCCACCCCAACAACTTCCTCCTCCTCCTCCTCCTCCTCCTTTTCCATGATCACCATTACCTCCTCCTACTTCTCCTTTTCCTCCTCTTCCTCCACCACCATCACCTCCTCCTCCTTCTCTTCCTCCTCCTCCAATACTACTTCCACCTCCACCTCCACCTCCTCCGACTCCTCGACCTCCACCTCCTCTGACTCCTCAACCTCCACCTCCTCCATCCTCCTCCTCCAGTTCCTCCTTCTCCTCTTCCTCTGCCACCTTCTCCTCTTCCACCTCCAACTCCTCCTCCTCCTCCTATTCCTCCTCCTCCTCTTCCACCTTCTCTTCTTCTTCCTCTTCTCTTCTTCCATCTCCTCCTCCTCATTTTTCCCACCTCCACATCGTCCTCCTCTGCGACGTTCTCTTCTTCCATCTTCTCCTCTTCTACCTCCTCTACCTTCCCCACCTTCTCTTTTTATTCCACTTTCTCTTCTTCCTACTCCTCTACGTCCTCCTCCTCTTCCTCTTCCTACTCCTCCCTGCCACCTTCTTTTCTTCTTCTTCCTACTCCTCCTAGTCTATCTTCACCTCCTCCTCCTCCTCCCCATCCTCCTCCTCTTTCACCTCCACATCCACCTCCTCCTCCTCTTCTTCCACCTTCTCTTCTTCTTCTTCCTCCTCCTCCTGTTCTTTCATCTTCTCCTCTTCCACCTCCACCTCCTCCTCCCCATCCTCCTCCTCTTTCACCTTCGCCTCCTCCTCCTCTTCGTCTTCTTCCATCTTCTCTTCTTCCACCTCCACCTCTACCTTCCCCACCTCCTCTTTTTATTCCACCTTCCCTTCTTCCTCCTCCTCCTCTACCTCCACCACCTCCTCCTCCTGCTCCTCCGCCTCTTCTTCCACCTTCTCTTCTTCTTCTTCCTCCTCCTACTGTTCTTCCATCTTCTCCTCTTGCAGCTCCATCTCCACCTCCTTCTTCTCCTCCTCCTCCTCATCCACCTTCTCTTTTTCTTCCTCCTCCTCCTCCTCCTCCTCCACCTCCACCTCCTCCTCCTCTTTCTCTTCTTCCATCTTCTCCTCTTGCAGCTCCATCTCCACCTCCTTCTTCTCCTCCTACTTTTCCTCTTCTTCCATCTTCTCCTCCTCATCTTTTACCACCTCCACCTCCTCCTCTTCCACCTTGTTTTCTTCCCCCTCCTCCTGTTCTTCCATCTTCTCCTCTTCTACCTCCTCCTCCTCCCCATCCTCCTCCTCTTCCACCTGAACTTCCACCTCCACCTCCACCTCCTTCTCCTCCTCCGCCACCTTCTATTCTTCTTCCTACTCCTAGTCTCCCTCCAACTCCTCCACCTACACTTTCTCCTCCACCTCCTTCTCCTCTTCCTCTTCCATCTTCTCCTCCTCATCTTTATCCACCTCCACCTCCTCCTCCTCTTCCACATTTTCTTCTTCCACCTCCTCCAGCACCACCACCACCATCACTATTACTTGCTCCACCTCCTCCTCCTCTTTTTCCACCTTCTCTTCTTCCTTCTCCTACTCCTCCAGCACCATCATCACCTCCACCACCTCCTTCCTCATCTTCTTCCACGCAATTCCTCTTCCCTCCTCCTCCTCCTGTTCTTCCATCTTCTCCTCTTCCACCACTTACTCCTCCTCCTCCTTTTCCTCCTTCTCTTTTTGCTCCTCCTCCTCCTCTACCACCTTCTGTTCTTCTTACTATTCCTCCTAGTCTACCTCCACCTCCCTCCTGCTCCTCCTCCTCTTCCACCTTCTCTTCTTCTTCTTCTTCCTCTTCCTGTTCTTCCATCTTCTCCTCTTCCTCTTCCACCTCCACTTCCTCCTCCTCTTCCACCTCTCCTCTCTTTCCTCTTCTTCCATCTTCTCCTCTTCCACCTCCACCTCTACCTGCCCCACCTCCTCTTTATATCCCACCTTCTCTTCCTCCTCCTCTACCTCCACCACCTCCTCCTCCTGCTCCTCCTCATCTGCCTTCTCCTCTTCCTCTTCCTCCTTCTCTTCTTCTTCCTCCTCCTACTGTTCTTCCATCTTCTCTTCTTCTTCTTCTTCCTCCTTCTCTTCCTTTTCCTCCTCCCCTTCCTCTTCATCTTCCACCTTCTCTTCTTCTTCTTTCTCCTCCTCCTCTTCCACCTTCCCTTCTCCTTCTCCTTCTCCATCTCCTTCTCGTTCTCCTTCTCCTTCTCTTCTTCTTCATTCTCCTCCTCCTCCTCTTCCACCTCCACTTCCTCTACCTCCTTCTCTTCTTCCTCCTTCTCCTCCTCCTGCTCTTCCTCCTCATCCTCCTCCTCGGACTACCCCCTTCTCCTCCTCCTCCTCCTCCTCCTCCTCTTCCTCCTCCTCCTCTTCTATCTTCTCTTCTTCTTTTTCCTCCCTCCTCCTCTTCCACCTTCTCTTCTTCTTTTTCCTCCTCCTCTTACACCTTTTTTTCTTCTTCTTCCTCCTCCTCCCCCTCTTCTCCTCTTCCTTCTCCTCCCCCTCTTCTCCTCTTCCTCCTCCTTCACCACTACCAGTACCACTACTACCACCACCACCACCTCCACCTCCTCCTCCTCCTCCTCTTCCTGCTCCATCTCCTCCTCCCCTTCCTCCTCCTCTTCCACCTTTTCTTCTTCTTCTTCCTCCTCCTCCTCCCCCTCTTCTCTTCTTCCTCCTCCTTCACCACCACCACTACCACCACCACCAGCACCCTCACCCCCCCAAACACCACCTCCTCCTCCACCACCACCAGCATGGATGATGCTCGTTCTATGGGCGGGAGGGGGTGTTCCCGATGCTGGGGTCCCAAGCTCCCCCCGCCTGGATGGGACTGTAGCTGCCAGAGGAGTCTGAGTCGTAGGTGGGCGTCTGGGAGCTGGAGCTGGGGGGAGTGTCCGAGGCGGCAGGCCAGAGTGGGGGGCGCCCGGAGCCCAGTGGGACGAGTCTCTGGGGATGCACGGAAATGGTCTGACAGGTGGAGTGCAGCTCCACACGGGCCAAGTTTTCCCTCACGTCCTTCACGCGCCCGATGTAGCCCTTGTAGGCCCCTGGCAGATGCGCACCGACTGGCCCACGAGGCCCCTGTGTGGGGGAGGCCCACGGCGACCCCCCACGGCCCCAGGAGCCCCGACCCCGCCAGCCCCTGTCCGGCCCCCGGGCGGCCGCTGTCTCCAAGGCTGGGCGCCCCCGCCCGCGGGGCCAGGCTGTCTGGGACTGGCGGGGGGAGGGCTCGGGCCGGCAGCCGGGCCCCCTCCCGGGGAATCCGCGGCCCCGGCTGGACCGACCGCGCCGGCCAGCAGGAGGTGGCGGCACTTGCAGGCGAACAGGCCCCCGTGCTCCGGGAGCGTCCTGGAGCGGAGGAAGTCGATTCCCCGAAAGAGGTGGAGGACCGTGGCCTCGAGCCCCCGAGCGCGGGCCCTCCACCACCCTGACCGAGTCCCGGACGCGCACGCTGTGGTGCTGGGCGTCCAGGGCCCACGGCCATGCGGGTGTCCCTCCTGGCGGTGACGGCTTGGCGGCGCACGGTGAACACTCGGTCGTGCATGTCCAGGACCCGCAGAGCGCAGGGCGTCCAGGCCCACGATGACGCCCACCGTGCTGGGGCTCAGCTGCACCAGCTCCCCCCAGCGGTGCCGGCCCCACACGTCCTCCGGGGCCGCCGTGTCCGGGCACAGCCGCAGGTCCTCGGGGAGCACGTGGAGCTCCTCGCGGTCCAGGTCGGACAGGAGCAGGACAAAGTCGGGCTCCACTCTGAGGACGAAGCCGGTGGTGCCCCGGTAGCGGCCCCGCCAGCACCTGGACGTGCTCCCCCTCCTCGAAGTGCTTGCTCAGCTCCCCGGCGGCCAGCTGCAGCGGGCTCCCGGAGCAGCTCGTGCTCGGGCATGATGGTGACCCGGGAGCCGCTCACGCCCAGCACCCGGCCCCGCAGCTGGATGAGCTCGGCCCGCGCTCACCACGCACCCTGTCTCCGGCGCCGAAGCGGCGCTCCGCCGCCCCGTCTTCGTCGTCCACGCGCAGCTCGAGCTCCTGCAGGGCTTCGGGGCGCTCCTGGAAGTGCTGCAGCTCGGACAGCGCCGGCCTGACGCCTCCCACACCAGGGCCGAAGGGGGGAAGGTCTTGAAGAGGAAGCCCTCGGGGCTGTAGCGGTCCCCCCGGAAGAGGAGGAAGTCTCCGTCCCTGCCCAGCTTTCCTCCCAGGGCTCGGATCTTCTGGGCGTCCAGGAGCTTCGGGGGCGGCCTGGGGCGCCTCTTCCTCTTGCCCGAGCCGGGGGTCGGGGCCCCGCGGGGCCGGGAGCAGGCTGTAGTCGAGGCGAGGGATCATCTTGAGGAAGACCGAGGCGTTGCCGGGCTCGGAGCGGGTCACCTGAGCGAGGTCATCCTTGTAGAGGCCCGCCCTGACGCGCACCCAGCTCCCGGGCTGCAGGCTGGGGGCCTGGCGGCGCAGCACCCTCAGCACGTCGGGCATCTCCCCTCCAGGGGCACCGGCTTCGGGGCCCGGGAGCCCTGGCGCAGGCTGGCCACGCCCCGGATGGCGTCCAGTACGTGGCCGAGCTTGTGGGCCTCCACATAGACGTAGCCCTTGAGGTAGTGGGGAGCCACCACGGACTGGATCTGCAGGGGGCTGGCACTGCCGCGGGAGGCCGCGAACTTGCGCAGGAGCGTCAGGGCCGCGGCCTTTTCCTGCCCGGACTTGCACTTGACCATTCCACAGCCTGGTGGTCCCGCAGGCCCGGGGAGCAGCCGCTGCTGGCAGATGGGGTCGGGCGGCTGCCGCGGGGCTCCGCGCCCGGCCTCCCTGCACGCAGGCCTGGCGTATTTCTGCAGGAAATACTGGGCCAGCCTCCTCCTCCCGCTCAGCCCTCCAGGCGTTCTGGAGGCGCCGCGCCCCGGAGCAGTCCTCCTGGGGGTTGGCTTCAGGGCTGCCGGGGCCGGGGAGCCCCGCTCTGGCCGCGAGGTCCTCCGCGCCCACCTCCCACTCGGCTTCCTCCTCCTCCTCTTCTCCTTCGTCATCGTCCTCCTCAGCCTCATCTAAAATGAAGCCCTGGTGTCTGGGCTTCTTCCTGGGCCGCTCTTCCTCTTCCTCGTCTTCTTCCTCCTCCTCGTCTTCTTCCTCCTCCTCGTCTTCTGCCTCCTCCTCCTCCGCCTCCTCTTCTTCTTCCTCGTTTTCCTTTCCGTTCTCCTCTTTCTCCCGGGGTTCATTTCTTCCCCCTGATTCTACTTCGGACTCCGACTGGGACCCAGAGTCTGTTTCGGCCCGGGACTCGGACTCCCTCGCGGACTCGGACCAGGAACCGGGTGTCCTGAGCTCTGACTGCTCTGACTCCCGGACTGTCCCAGCCCTGGCTGCCTGTCTCGCCTGGCCTTGGCCACGGCTCCCCGCCCTCTGCCTGCTTCTGGACGCTATTTTCGCCGTCCCTTTTTTCGGGGCCCTTGCGGGTGCCCCCCCGGAGACATCTTCAAGTGAGACTGTCTGGCCTTCATCTCCTAATCGCTGCTTCTGCCTGCTGCTCTTGCTGCTGCTCTTGCTGCTGCTCTTGCTGCTGCTTTTGCTGCTGCTGCTCTTGTGCTGCCGCTGCTCTTGCTGCCGCTGCTCTTGCTGGCTGCTGCTGCTGCTGCTGCCTCTACTGCTCCTGTTGCTGCCGCCACCAGGAGAGCTCCAGCAAGAATGAGTGAGCCTCAGTGGCTCACCAGCTCCTTATAGATACTCCATGAGGCACCTGCGATGTCAGGGAAACCACATCTTCAGAAAAGAGTCATACCACCTGCAGGGGGCAGCAGGATGGATTCATTCTGAAAGGATGGGCCAGTCCTTTGTCCCCTCCCAGTTGGAGCGATCCAGGGCAGGGGGGCCATTAAGGCTCCATTTTAAGGGTCATCCAAGCCAAGTCCCTGCGATATGAATATGTTTGTATGACTGTAGATGTATGGACATACATGAATGGACATGTGTGTTCTGTATAGAATTTCTTGTCTTCTGGGGGGGGTGGTGGTCTGGGATGGGAAGGAGAGGAAGGGAGGGAGAGAAACTCCACAAATGTTTGCCTTTTGGGGAAGGGGCGGGCAATATTCTTATTTACTTAGATATGTGTAAAACAATGTTTTACATTTATTTTTAAAACTTTGACTTCTAGATTCTCTCCCATTCTCCCCATCTCCACCTTTTTTTTAGAAGGCTGCTGGGAATTGATGCAACACATTTCCATAATATTGATGCTGCCAAAGATAGTATAAATGTCGTGTGTTTCTCTTCCCCACCCCCCACCCCAATCCACTCAAGGAAAAAAGGAAGTTTAAGAAAAAGTCTTCAGTCTGCGTTCAGACCCAATCGGAGTTTCTCTTAGGACAGATAGCATTTGTCTTCAGTCCTTCAGACTGGTCTGGGATAACTTTGTTGCTGAGAACAGCAAAGTGTTTCACAACTGATCATCCCACAGCTTTGAAATTTGCTCTAACTAGGTACACAGTACCTTTCCAGGGCTGGAACTCAGGGAGGACTTTCCGCATTTTTCTCTTCTCTTGTAGAATAAGAATATTCCTTCATAATCCTATACCACAATTTATTCAGTCTTTCCCCAAAGAAAAGTCATCCCCTCGATTTCCAACTTTTTGTCCTGAAGAAAGAGCTGCTAATAATATTTCTATAGGTCAAAGGATCTTATGACCCTTTGAGCATAGATCATGTCTTTTCACCATGAGTTAATTGGGGAATGGCTCTCTCGTATTTTTTTTAAACAAGTTTGACTCACTTCCCTATTCATTTGCCAAGTAAAGCTTTCATCCGAGAAACTTGCTTCACAATTCTTTTCATAATTACTCTTGCTAACTCTATACCTCTCCGTTTAGTCTGTTGTCTTTCCCTTCATCCTGTCCCTCTCAAAAGTGTTTTGCTACCTAATATGCCCTCTCTTTTATCACACTCCCCTTCTCATATCTTTGTCTCTTCCTGCTTGCTGATAGAATTGTGTAGCCATATTGATGTAAGTTATTTCCTTTTGAGGCAATTTTGCCGCTTCTCCCCTCTCCTCTTTCTCTACATTGGAGCAGCTTTTTCTTGTATCTTTATGGCAGATAATCTACTTCTTTCCACCTCTCCGTTTCCCTTTCTCCCACTTCTTTCCTCAATCACCCCTGGATTTTAGATTTTATCCTCTCATATTCAATCCACACATTGCCATCTCCCTCCTCCCTTCTCTCTCATTATATATAATTTTAACTGCCATAATAATGAGCACGTTATTATAAGTTACAAGTACCATCTTGTAGGAATGCAAACAGATAACCCTTGTTAAGTCCCTCATGATTTCTGTTTTCTTCCTTCTCCATCTCCTCCTCCTCCTCCTTCTTTTTCCTTCTCTTTCTCCTTCTTTTTCTTGCAATTCTTCTTGTAATTCTTCTTCTCTTCTTTCTCCTTCTCCTTCTTCTTGTAATTCTTTTTCTTTTTTCTTCTTCTTGAAGTTCTTCTTCCCTTCTCTTATGTCTCCTTCTATTCTTTCTACGTCTATTTCTCCTTCTATTCTTTCTCCTCCTCCTCCTCCTCCTCCTGCATCTCCTTCTCTTTCTACTTGTTTCTCTTTCTCCTCCTTCCTCTAATTCTTCTTGCAGTTCTTCTTCTCCTTTTTCTTCTCTTGTTCCTCCTCCTTCTCCTCCACTTCCTCTTCCTTCTCCTCCTTCTTCCTCTTCCTCTTCTTCTTCTCCTTTCTCCTCCTCCTCCTTTTCCTTGTTCTTTCTCTTTCTTCTTCTTCTCCTCTTTCTCTTCCTCCTTCTCCTATTCCTTGTTCCTTTCCTCTTCCTCCTCCTTTCTCTTCCTTTTCTGCTTCTTATTCCACTTCTTTCTGTTCCTCTCTTCCTTCTTCTCCTCTTTTTCTACTTCCTCCTCCTATTTTTCCTCCTCCTTTTTATCCTCCTCCTCTTTATTCTTCATCTCCTTCTTTGCTCCTTATCCTCTTCCTTTTCCTCTTCCTCTTTCTCCTCCTCTTTTGAGCCAATTTTGATGAGACTAAAGTTCCCTACTCCTATTCCCCTCTCCTCTTTCCCTACATTGTAGAGGCTTTTTCTTGTCTCTTTTGTGGCAGATAATTTACTCCATTCCACCTTTCCCTTTCCCTTTCTCCCAGTTCTTTCCTCAACCACTTCTCAATTTCATTTTATATTTTATATTTCATCCTCTCATAATCAATTCACACTGTGTCATATCTCTCTCTCTCTCTCTTTCTCTCTCTTTCTCTCTCTCTCTCTGTCTCTCTCTCTCTCTCTCTCTCTCTCTCTCTCTCTCTCTCTCTCTCTCTCTCTCTCTGTGTATTACTTTTAACTGCCATAATAATGAGCATGTTATTGTAAGTTACATGTATCATCTTGTAAGAATAGAAACAGATAAAATTCTCCTCCTTCTACATCTCTTCTCCTCCTCCCTTTTCCTTGTCTTTCTCCTTCTCCTTTTTCTTGCAATTCTTTTTCCTGTCATTCCTCTCCTTCTCTTCTTTCACCTTCTCCTCTCCTTCCTCCTGCTCTTCCTTCTCCTTCTTCCAATTCTTTTTCTTTTACTTCTTCCTGACATTCTTCTTCTTTTTCTCCTATTTCTCCTTCTTCTCATTCTGCATCCACTCCTTCTACTTTTTTTCTCCTTCTCCTTTTTCTTCTTAATGCAATTCTTCTTTTTTTCTTCTCTTCTTCAATCTCCTCCTTCTCCTTGTTCTTCCTCTTCTTCTCCTCTTCCTCCTTCTCCTTCTTCCTTCTTCTCCTCTTCCTTCTCCTTCTATTCCTTCTTTTCCTCCTCCTCATCTACTTCTTCCTCCTCCTCCTTCCTCTTCATCTCCTGCTTCTTGTTCTCCTTTTCTTCCTTCTTCTTCCTCTTCCTCTCCTTCTTCTCCCCCTCTTCCTCCATTTCCTCCTCCTCCTCCTTGTTTTCCTCTTTATCCTTCTTCTCCTTTTCCTCTCCCTCTACACTTTATTCTTTGTCTTCTTCTTTCACTCTTCCTGCTCTTCCCCTTTTACTTCTCTTCTTTCTCCTCCTCCTCTTCTTTCTTCTTCTTGCACTTTTTCTTCCTTCTCATTCTCCTATTTCCTTTCCCCCTCTATCTCCTCCTCCTCCTTCCTTTTCCTTCTTTTTTCTTACAAAACTTCATTTTGTCTTTTATTTGTGATTTGAAATTTTTTTTTCACATGATGATGAATTCTTTGCTGTTCTTTGGAGAACCCTTTGCTCATATTTTTGGCTAATTATTTAGTGGGCATGGTCATCAATCATATATTTATATGTAGATAAATCTATAAACCTATATGTGAGTGAATATTGATAACCATACATATAAGTGACAAAACATATATGAGTATATATGTCATATCTTTGGTATGAAGCCTTTATCATAGAAATTGACTCATTGTTTTCTCTCATTCAAGCACTTCTCTTCTTACGCTACCTGCATTAATGTTGTCTGTGCTGAAATATTCCAATTCAATTAAAACAATCAGAGTTACCAGTTTTATCTTGATGGGCTCATTTCAATACTTCTGATTGGAAGAGCAAAAATCTCTTCCAAGAGCCTGCCTCTTTAGAGGGCTCCAAATTCCTTTCCTCTCTTCATTTGCCAGTAACTGCTCTGCTTGGTTTCCTCTTCTCTACCATCATGATGTCCATTAGGTGTAGAGGGGTGAAACTGTGAAAAGGTGTACTTGAATCAGACAGCAGAGCACTTAAGGCTAATTACTCATTTGATGTAAGATAATAGTGCTATATACATATATTTGGATGAGATGGTGATGTGATGCTTTTCCTCACCATAGGTGCTTGCTGGATGTGTGGTGGTGAGATAATGGTAGACAAGGATAGGAGGGCTGAGGGAGAGAGGTCAGAGTCACTCTGCCTCAGGAGGATGATGGCAAGATAATTGTAGGCAAGGATTAGAGGGACAAGCCAGAGACTCACTTTGCTGCCTGACTAGGAGGAAGGAAGTTGGTGACTTTGAAATCGAGAATCCAGGATCCTCATGGCAGTTTGTCTTTTTGCTTCACTTCCCCCCCACTAAAGACCAAGGACTTTAACTGATCCTGACTCTGGCTGATCCTGAGGCCTCTGGGGAGCTAGGCCAGACTTTATACAAGGTATATTAAACACTTAAAGAAATTGAATAAGAAAACCATTTTAAATTAAATACTATAAAATTATATATGCTTTGAAGATACAACAAGGTAATATAAATAGATTCCATATAAGTTAACTGACAAAAGAACTCTTTATCTAATGAAACTACAGGGGCATAACTCATGAAACTAAGTCAAATAATAACAACATTCATTTATAAGAACAAAACTCCCAGAATCTCGAGGGAAATTCTACAGTTATACTATATATAATTCTGAGACAAAAAGAGAATATCTAAATTACATATGTAAAATTTATTCTTTTTGTAAGTTATGTTCAATTTGTTTGAATCTTTAGTTTTGTTATCATATAATTTTGAATGGATAGTTCCTTCATTATTTCAGAAGAAAATATTGAAAGGAGATATGAAATAATAATGACTAACATTCATATAAACCCCAAAGGTTTACAAAACACTTGTTGTAAATTAATTTGTTACATCCTTCCAGAATTCTAGTGATACTCCATCCCTGTTAATTTTTGCAGGTAAGGAAAGGATGGTTGAAAGAATGACTTGCCTAGAGTCACCCAGCTAAGAAATTGGAGCAAGATTAGAACTAGAAGTAGAAATCGATTTTTTTCTCTTTAAAAAGTCTTATATTCTAAAGGTCTATTCATTTAAGTCTTTACAAAGAAGACTTTTGATATTTATCATTTTAGGGAAGGAAGGAAACAAGTATTGATTTAGGACCTACTGCCTACAAGGTATTGTGCTGCTTTACACTTTCCCATTTGACCCTCTCAAGACAAGTAGGAAGATGGTGTAATTATGAACCTTATTTAACAGGTAGAGAAAGGGAAGAAGACTGTTTAGGTGACTTGCCTAGGGGCACACATAGCCAGTGTTCCTGGCTCTATTTGGATTCAGATTTTCCTGACTCAGGACCTAGCAATCATCTACTAACCCACAAAGCTGCCCATGTCTTTGTATTTTCTAATTTATCCACATTGATAGATTATTTTTTTCTCCTGTCTCACTTGGGGTTTATTTCTTGATTTTCATGTTTATTTTTGATTATATAACCAGTTCATTAATTCTTTATTTTTTTGATTTCTCCAAAGAAAATTTTTTTGAAAGTTTTTTAATGTATAAAAGAAAATAGATAATAAAAGCCAGCAATAATTACATGGAAGCAAAGCAACTTTGAAAGTTTCATATTAAATTTGTTATTTTTAAAAAGAAAAGCAATCAGGGCAGCTAGGTGGCACAGTGGATAGAGCACCAGCCATGAAATCAGGAAGACCTTAACTCTTCTAGCTAGCTGTGTGACCTTGGGCAAGTCACTTAATCCCAACTGCCTTAGCAATAAAAAAAAAAAAAGAAAGAAAAAGAAAAGAAAAAGAAAAAGGAAAAAGAAAGGAAGGAAAGGAAAGAAAAGAAGGAAGGAAGGAAGGAAGGAAGGAGGAAATGAAGGAAGGAAGGAAGGAGGAAATGAAGGAAGGAAGGAAGGAAGGAAGGAAGGAAGGAAGGAAGGAAGGAAGGAAGGAAGGAAGGAAGGAAGGGAGAGAGAGAGAGAGAAGGAGGGAGAAAGGAAGGAAGGAAAGAAGGAAGGAAGAAAGAAAAGCAATCTATACATTGCAGAGACTTAAAGTTTCATTAAGTCTTTTTTTCTATTCTCTGTATTTGGAAAATCTTATTTATTTTTGTTATGTTCATAATGAAAATATTTTTAACTTTAGAAAAGAAAGCTAAAGAATTAGGGTTTTGCAATTTAAGAAAGCATTATTATGAATGTTGAATGATCTCTAACTAGGATAAAATTTTTATTTTATTATTTTTATTAGTATAGTTTTTTATTGAGAAAACATATGCCTGGGAAATTTTTCAACATAGACCCTTGCAAACACTTCTATTCCAACTTTTCTCCTCCTTCCCTCCACTCCCTCCCCTAGATGGCAGGTATATATGTTAAACATGTATATGTTAAACATGTTAAAGGATATGTTAAATACAATATATGCATACATATTTATACAGTTCTCTTGCACAAGAAAAATCACATTTAGAAAGGTAAAAATAATCTGGGAAGAAACACAAAAATGCAATCAAACAACAACAGAAAGAATACAAATGCTATGTTGTGGTCCACACTTATTTCCTAATGTTCTTTCATTGGGTGTAGCTGGTTCTGTTCATCACTGATCAATTGGAACTGATTTGGATTCTTTCATTGTTGCAGATAGCCACTTCCACCAGAATTAACCCTCATAGTAAAAAAAAAGTTATAATTATAAAATTAAAAAAAAAAAGAATGTAAAAAAAAATTGACCCTCCTATAGTATTGTTGTTGAAGTGTATAATGATCTCCTGGTTTTGCTCATTTCACTTAACTTTAGTTCATGTAAGCCTCTCTTGATTCATCCTGCTGGTCATTTCTTACAGAGCAATAATATTAGGATAAGAATTTTTGACGAAGATAATGAGTCAAGTGCTGTACTTCTTGAGAAAGAAAGAAGGGTGACCTAGTATTCAACAGCTACTATGATATGAATTGGTAGACAAAATTTTGATCCTGTAAACTTCAGAAATGGGGGAAACTGTTAAGGACTCATAGTAAACATGATTTATTTATGATTTATTATTAGTAAATATTTGGTATGTATACTTATTTTTATATACTTCTTGTTATATATAACATTAATATTTATTGAAAACTCATTCTGTGTGAAATATTCTACTAATTTCTGGGAATCCAGAGCTGAAAAAATTTTATATTAATTGTCCTTAAAATTCCTCTAATTTAATGGAAGAAATTAAACATGTACAAAAATAAATGTAATAACTAGACGAGTATGAAAAAGTCTAGAGAAAGAATACTTTTGATTTTGTGTTTGGGATTTGTTTTTTTTTTTTGTTTGTTTGTTTTTGGTAATTTCTGTGTTCTCATTTCTAAGTACTGTGATATGTATGATTATTTTAGAATCAATCCGTGATGCAGTAGGATTCTGAATAAGAATTGTTTTAATCCTAATAGAGAATTGCATTGTGAGAACAGAAATTTGTATGATATAGATCAGAATATTGACTGGGTGTAGGAAAGAATAAATTCTGAGATTACTATGGAAGTTACAAAAGAGTAAAATAAAATAATTTTTGTGTAAAACATAAAATTTTCATGAAGACTTATATAATCACAATAATTTTTATTTTTGTTTATTTTTTGGGTGGCTCTTTAAACATTTCAGCACTTGTACTTTTCACCAAAAGTTAAAATGCATAAAAATAAATTTAAGGCACTGCTTTACAAGATTTCTGATTTGTACACTAAAACTAAGTAATGGAATGGGATTTAGGGAAAGGAATATCTTGACATTTTTATACCTTTTCTTTAACTTCAATTTAATACTATTATAATTGCGAATTTTCTTTTTTTCTTGCAGGAAAAATTAGATACAGGGATAAATAAAGAAATATATGGTATGGCAACATCAGAAATGAAGTAAGATGATTCACTGTGCTATATACAACATGTAGATACAGGCCTTTGGCTAATTTACTAATCTGTGGATGTGAAATCTGTAAGAATGAGATCGATACAATGTAAGGTAAGATTATATTAAAATGTATCTTATATTGTTTTGCATGGCAAATTACATGGTAGACTATATTAGCTATAGTTCCAGTAGATTGTTTTCTCCTTTACCTCTACTTTTAAATTTAAATCTTGGTTGACCAGATATGCAAATCTTCAAATAGATTTCCTTTTTAGACTCTATCCTTTGCCAAGAGTTTGCATGTTAAACATTTCCATTTATCTAAACTATCTTATTATTTACATTTATTCCATTTATCTAAACTATCTTATTATTTTCTTTGTCTTTCTTTTCTAAAACACTTTCAATCAGGAGCAATGGCAGAAACACTATTTGTTCCCCTAAAGTCTCCATTTCCTTTCCCTGGATTTCTTAAATATCTAGTGATACTTATTTGATTTCCTTACATTAATATCTTCATATGAATTCCAAGATGTGGGTATTGATTCTTAAAAATCTTTGAAGTCTGGTGAGACATATCCTGGAAACATCTCCTGGCATTTTCATGTCTCAATTTTTTTATTCTTGCTTGTTTTGTCAGACAATGGGAGTTGTGATTTGCCCAGGGTCACACCGCTACAAAGTATTAAGTGTCTGAGGCCAAAGTTGAACTCAGGTCCTCCTGACTCCAGGGCCCATGCTCTATCCTGCACCACCTAGCTTCCCCTTGTCTTTATTCTTTGGCCACAATTTTTTTTTCTTCTTCTTGGGACTAATATAGAATTGAAACATAGCCCCTTTTTGGTTGACTCTAAAATAAAAAGAAATGTTCTAAAAATACTAGGGGAAATTGTGTCAACACAATGTTGTAGAGGGCCGGAATTCTGGAGTATACTTGAAACGTGGAATTGATGAGATAGTGGTTCTCTAGTTCACATATATCTACTATGATATAGATAGAATCACTGTAGTTTGATATAATGATGTAATCATTCTAGATTGGCTTATACTCAGTATACTGTAATGATGTAATTGTAATAGGGTATTTAAAGGCTTATAGAACTGGGGACAAAGTCAGACTCAGACTGAGGCTGGTGGAGACTGTCAGACTGTCAGACAGCTGAAGGAGACTGGGTCAGACCAAGACGGCTACCTATAAATACTTATTAATTGATGGATTGACTACATTCATTTGTCATAATATTTTTCAGGCATTCCCTGATGGCCGTCCTGGATATCATTTCAACAAATCATTAAGTAAAATTGTCCAGAACAATTAGTTTAAGAGAGGTATAAAAATAAGAATCCACCAATCATTTTCTTTAAAAAAAAGTCTCAAAATATAAACTCACAGTAACAGCATTGACAAAATACAGATTTGAGAGTAAAGAAAAATAATACTAACAGCAAATGAGAAGCAAATCAAATAATGAGGAACAGCAATTAGGATTGTACTATCGACTTAAAACAGTGAATGATATGGAATGAGATTCTTTTTAAATAGTATTTTTCCCACTTTCACATTAAGAAAAAATTTAGCATTCTTTTTCTAAATTTTCTTACCTCCTCTCCCTTCTTCCAAAGCTGTTAGGCAGTATGATATAGTTTATACATATGCTATTATGTAAAACATATTTTCATATTAATCATTATTGTGAAAGAAAAAATAGATCAAAAGGAAAAAAAAAACACAAATCAATTCTTTATCTGGCTATGAGTAGCATTTTCCTTTTTTGTAAGTCCTTTGACCTTTTCTTGGATCATTGTGCTTCTAAGAAAAACTGAGTTAATCATGGTTTTTCATCAGACAGTTTTTCTAAGGAATGAGATATTCTAAAATCTAAAACAAAAAAGGTTTACAATTAAGAATAATTTACTCAGAAAATATATTATAATCTGAAATAAAAACTGGATAATGAATAAAAATCTATAGTCAGCTATGAAGTCAAGTGAAGCAATGCTAACAATAAGGCTAGCAAAGGAGATGGAATTCCAGATGAGTTACTTATAACTAATATAAAAGATGATGATGCTCAAGTTTCTATATTCGACATGGCAGCAAATTTGGAAAACACAACAGTGAACACTGGATTGGAAAACATCAGTTTACATCCCAATCCTAAAGAAAGTCAATGGCAAGGAATGTTCAAATTACTGAACAATTCCACTTATTTCACACCCCAGCAAGATCATGCTGAGGATTCTGCCCCCTAGGCTTCTGCAATATGCAAACTGAGAATTACCACAAAAGCAAGTTTTGAAGGAGCAGAAGATTGACTTTATCTTCATTGATTACCACATTAAAGCCTTTGACTATGTGGATTACAACAAAAAGTGGCAAGTCCTTCCAAGAGATGGTACTATCAAATGATCTTACTAGTCTTCTGAGGAACCTGTATGTAGGACTAGAAGCAACAGTTAGAACAATTGATTGGTTTAAGATGGGAAAAGGAGGCTGAATATTATCACCATATTCATTTAACTTAAATGCATAGTGTATCCTGAAAATGCAGGCTGGATAAATCAAAAGCTGGAATTAAAGTTGTTGGAAGAAATAACAACTTCAGATGATACAATCTGTTGGCACAAAGTGAAGAGAAATCACGAAGCTTCTTGGTTTAGGTAAATGAGAAGAATATGAAATCTGGCTTGAAGCTTAACATAAAAACATTAAGATCTTGGGAAGAAATCCCATTGCCTACTGACAAATAGAGGAAATGGAAGCCATGGAAGCAATTTTGGATTTTATATTTTTGAGTTCAAACATCACTGCAGATAGCCACTGCAGCCATGAAATTAAAAGATTCTTTTCCTTGGAAGGAAGCAAATCTGGACAGCATAGTGAAAAGCAGAGGCATTGTTTTACTGATAAAGTTTTATAAAGTTAAGGCTATGATTCTTTCAGCAGCAACATATGGCAATAAGAATTGGATCTGATTCTTATTTAGTCTTTATAATAGCCAGAAAAAGAGTCCTTATTTCTTCTTGTTTCAAAGTTTCTTGTTTCTTTTGCATCACATTTATTTTCTGCTTAGGATTATCTCTGTCCCTCAAATTATAATTATTTGATATCCCAATGAATTGTGAAACATTTCTCTCAACTCAGGCTATATTCCCTATATAAATCTATATATATATATATATATATCTCCATTCCCCTCTCACAATAATAATTTGTAAGATGTATGGTAAAATCTGGATTTTGTAGACATTATTTTCCTGATGGTCAAAATAAATTTTCCTATACAAAATAAAATGAGATCAGCTTTACCTGACTTGTTCTTTATAAAACTATAGTAGTACTTTGTTTTCCCAGAAAATCAAATTAAATATTCCTCCTAAAGTCAAATATCAATTACGATGAATTATTTTCATCAATTTTTGTCCAGTTTGATTTTCTAGCCACCATCTGTGTTCCTGCACACATCTTTTACAGTGTCAATATTCCTTAGACACATTTGAGGTCAGCAAAAAATGTAAACCATAATATTTGTGCCAGTAAATCCCATTTTACCTACCATCAGGCCCTTGTTATAAAATTCTATTATAATAAGATCTTCTAGTAGTCTAGTAACAAAACTCCCTGATCTAAGACCTGAAATTGACCCATGTTGTATAAAAGTTTATGCATGAGAGGATTATGTCCTGGGTGTGCTATCATTTTGGTCATAAATTAATATTTTCAGTTTTTCTTTCTAAACCTTTCATTTTTTTCTTGTAAATTTATTTATTTTGATATACATTGCTTTATGAATCATGTTGAGAAAGAAAAATCAGAGCAAAAGGGAAAAAACATGAGAAAAAAGAATCAGAAAAAAAGTAAACATAGCATGTGTTGATTTACTTTCAGTTTCCTTAGTTCTTTTTCTGAGTGTAGATGGCATTTTCTGTTCAAAGTCTATTGGGATTGCCTTAGATAAACTTTTAAAAGAATCAGCTGACACTGTCACATGGTTTGACTAGACAAACTTTTTTTTTTTTTTAAGAATTAGAAAATCCAGTTCGAGTACTAATAGTAGAGAACTTAGAACCAACTCATAACTACTATGTGGAAAAATATAAGAATATATGCTCCATTGTCAGTTGTGTTGTCTATGTCTATGAAAGCAAATGTGTTAAAATTACTTAAAATTGAGGCCTTCATAAGCACAACTGGATACCATGATTTTAGTAAAAAAAAATTAGGGCTGGTATTATTTGAAATTTATTTGCTTTTTACTTGTCTTTTTTATCTGCTTTATAATTGTTTATGTTCATATGGCACTTTGTGTTTACAAATTATTTAGGATACTTCAACTCATTTAATTCTATTTTCCTTGCTCTATTTTGTAGATGATATGATATTTAAAGAGGAAATAATTTCCCCAATATCAAACAGTTTTGCTTGTTCTTTAACTCTCTCATCCTCCTTTCTAATCTCCTTTTTGTCACATTACATAGGTTGAAATATTCAGCTGTCCCTCTACTAGAAGAATGCCCTCCAAATGACTACAATGAAGATATTATATGTGAAATTACATATCTGAAAACCTTAACAATCACCAAGTCTCACTTATACTTTTTATAAAGGAGAAAGCTGAGGCTCATTCATTCAAAGGAAAGAAATGCTTAAGAGTAACTTTTAATCACCACTCACACTGACTAGCAATGTCCCAGGACCTGGCCATTATATTTCCTCAGGCTTCTGGATAAGTGTTGGGAAATGCTATTTTGCACTCTCTCTCTGTTTTACTCTGAGATATAGAGCTCATCTTTTTCCCTGGAATAGATCAACACGGATTTTACAGTGACCAGTGGGTTGCCTTTTTACGATAATTCATAGCTGTCCAGTCAAAAGATATGGTTAAATACTGACTTTAAAAGGACTTGGGGATTGGTTTTGTTTTTGATAAAATAAAGTAATCCAACCCTTTTTCTCCTTCTAAAAAAGTAACTCCCTTTTTTTTGCATTTGCCTTTACGTTTCTAAGGTAGAATAGATATGTATGTACTAAGAACAGTGTCTTCCAGATCTCAGGTTAGTGAGTAGCCTTTTTTACATGTTTGAATGACTCCCAAATTGCATGAATAAATGCATTTTTTTTTAATTTGCAGGTTCTCTAGAGCTTGAGTTCATATCCTGTGGTAAGTCAGAAAACTACATATAGTACTACACAGGAAAAGGTTTCTCAGTGAATCTTTTACAAAGCCAAGATCTTCCATCCTTTGTAAGTGTGAGACTTAGCTCATAAAGGATCCTGCATTCTCACTGGGGCTACTTCTCCCTTCTTTGTCACTGCTGTTCTTACTACATTTGTAGGAGCCCCGCTCTAGTTCCTGAGTCTCTGTTTGTGCTCAGAAGCTCCACAATTCCATGAGCTTCCAATCTCTACTTTTGCAGCTGGCCTCTATCTTGGGATGAAAACATCCTCCAGTGGACCAAAGGAACTTTTATATAAAAGAGTTTGGAGAATGCTTAAAAGTGGTTTATGTGAGTGACTTCATGCAAGAGAGATATTGGAAGAATCAGCAGGATCGGAACAGACTATAATATAGACCTTGATAGAATGTAAACTCCTAAAAATTATTAACAAGCTGATTTTAGAAAGGCTTGGAAAGATTTCCTGGAACTAATGCTGAATAACACAAGCAGTATCAGGAGTACATTGTACATAGTAACAGCAAGGTTGTGTGATGATCAACTATGAAAGACTTGGTTCTTCTCAGTGATTCAATGATTCAAAGCAATACCAATATACTTGGATAGAAAACACCATCTGCATCCAGAAAAAGAACTATGGAGATTGATAGTAAATCAACACTTGTTATGGTAAAAGAGAAAGAGAGAGAGAGAGAGAGAGAGGAGAGAGAGAGAGAGAGAGAGAGAGAGAGAGAGAGAGAGAGAGAGAGAGAGAGAGAGAGAGAGAGAGAGAGATTTAGAGCTCATTCAATAGTGATTATAAATATTTTCAGATATGCAATTTGATTTAATGAACAGAGCTAGCCCAGGGCTCCTGGGCTAATGTTTGGAGCTAAGGCAGGCATTAAATTTGCATTCTAATGAGATTACCATCTGAACACCTATCTTTCTATGTATAAATAGACTTTTGGTGGGTGATGTTATAATTTTCTCTGTATTGTCTTGATCATATTTTTCTTTTTATCTATATGCATTCACACTTAGCTCCATGCTTTTGGTCTCCTCTTCAGGCCCAGGAAGAAGAGATTCTTCCACTTAAATAGCATTCAAGTCTGTCACCAAGAAAGCTAGAACTGATTCACAACTAAGAAATAGTCATTGTCAGCAAACCTAGCACCCTCCCCCTCTTCCTCATCCCCTGCAGTGGAAAGTTGGTGAGTCTTCAGGAGATTCAGATCAACTATTCTGTGGCCTGGCTTTGTTTGGCCTTGGTCGCTGCTGCTGCTGCTAGAAAGGTTGTTTTTCTAATGTTGTAATTTATGTGTCCTCATCAATATGTTCACCTCCCTCCCTTGTCTACCATGATTATCAGTTGATATTTAGTGGACTTCATTAATATTTAGAAAGGTGGCTATATTCCAAGATGGCATAGTGAGATATTTTTTGTGTAGTACTTTCCTGTTACTCTATTCAGATTCCTGGGGACTGTGACCTAAAACATAGAGAGTATATTTGGTAAAGAGATTACATCCTTGGAAGTTCTTTTTTTGCATCCTCAAGATACAAAGGTTATTTTTTGTTTGTTTGTTTGTTTGTTTTTTTCATTAAGTATTTTTTTATATTAAGTATTTGTTTTTATTTTTTAATTTAATTTGATTTTTTCTTGGGCTGTTTGTAGACCTTTAAATCTGTGACCAGTCTATTCTTGGTTACTAATATATCATTACTATCTGCTGTTGTATGGAAACCACTAAGATGCTGATGGAAGATAGAATATCATAAATTTTTCTAACACTCCAAAAGTTTCAAATTTCATTTTCAGCCAAAGGATAAAGTAGATTTATTTGGGAAATCACACTTAGTGGCTCAAGATTTGTTCTTGCCTGATAAATTATCAGTATTAAAGGGATGGAGTAATTGTAGCCTTATATAAGCAATAGGTAGAGAAAATAAATGACTTTCTAAGTTATTAACAGATTCTTATTGGCAGATATGAAGAATAATCTTTTGTCACATCTTTCTTATCCCTTTAACTTTTGAATTCTTTCTATTTTGTGGCTCCTCCTGCCTGCAAACACTTAACTAGGGCTCCTCATGTTTGATTTTTTGTCTTTGCACACTCATTTCTGTAATGTAGTTTTTCATCATCTGTACTTCAAGGAGTCCCTGATTTCCTTGAAAACTTTATTGAGTCACCATCTGTGTAAGGACTCTTTTGATTCTCCAACTTATTGTGTTTTCACTCCTCCCACATTCCCCATATTTATTTTGTTTTTAATTACTTCTATTGATGTTGTCTCCTCTTATAAATTTAAAGCTTATTTAGGTCAGGGGATATATGCTTTTATCTTTTTATATCCAGCATTTACTAGCTGGGGAAGATATTCAAAATGCAAGAGTCATTGACCTTTAAGGTACACTAGATATCACCTGATTCTTGTGTGTGTGTGTGTGCTTTTTTGTATAGATGGGCCTTCATACCTATCAGGCTCATATAGAGATTTGCCTTATAAGAATTATCTGAATTGAATTTCCTTTCCATAGCATGAAACTATTTTGTTTGGCCAACTTAATGAATGAAACACTTCCATGAAATTCTAAAACTTTCATGAAATAAGCAGAATTATAAAGGGACTTTCGATCCAAGGGCTTTTTAAAATATGGAATTACCAAACCCCTTCTACATCATAACAGTCTCCTTGTTCTAGATGTTTTTAGTGATCTTTCTTCTAAATAGTCTAATCTTTTCTGCCTAAAGGTTGTCTGTTGCTTTTCCTAATAGTAATGAATGTAATAGAATAATAAATGTTCTCTATATGCCTCTGTCATGGTTCTAAGAACCAAAGAAAGGATGATACTTAATTCTTATTTTTCATTACACATAGGCTCCCACTATGCCTTTTGTGTAACAGCATTCATTTTAAGATTTGTTTATTTTTATAAATAATTATTTTAAATTTTGCTTTTGATATAGATTTTTTCCATTCTTTTTAATTCATTATAGAAGCTTCAGAAACTATGAAATAAATTCTGTTTTATGTATTTGTATATATACATATATTTAAAAGCACCTACTTTTGGGAATAATCTCTTCTTTCTGGCCTTTGTTTCCACATCTGTCAAATGAGAATGGTATGCTAGATGACCTATCAAGTTCCATCTAGCATCAGATTAATGATTCTCCTCACCTATTTTACAAACTTTGTAAGTTTGGTTTGCTTTATTTGAAGTTTTCCTAAATTGTGGGACAGGTACAGAACACTAAATTTTCTATGAAACTTCTTGGCATTTTGGAAGTTAGGATGGAGATAACTAATCTCCCAATTGATTGGATACTATATAGCCATTGTAGTTATGGGATAGGCCCCTTTGTGGGTTGAAAACAATTTTCCACAAAGCTGTGTACAAATGATAGATAGAACAATATACGACACCTAGAGGGACTTTTCAGTCCATAACATTACAAGTGAAAGGTAAGTATGTTGGTAGCCTTAGCTCCATGGCTAACTATCTAGTAACATCAAATATTTATTTCCCTGAAGCTCCTAGTCTTGAGATTGTAAATGCTGCTGAGAAAATCACTCTTAGCATGATTCTCTGTGACTATAAAGAACAGATCCATAGATAATGATTTGCCACCCGTCAGACTAACCATATTTCCCAAACTGTGGGCTCAGTGCATTAGATGCCCTTCCTGCCAGTTTATCATTTCTAATAACATGTCACTTGCTGACTGTATCCCCCATTTGCTTACTCATTGCCTAGATTTATTTTTCTAATTTTGCACGTAAGAGGGGCTTAAGATTAACTGAAGATGAAATGTTGATAAATTCTTAATATATACTAAAGAAATAATAAAAACTTAGAGTTTGAATCGAGACCTCAAATTAAACCAGTAGGTGAAATACTTACAGAAATCTTAGTCTTTTCTGCGAAGGATAAAGCAAGTATGAGGCCAACAAAGATGAAGCTTAGCGTGATTATGTTTAGAATAATATACTAGCATCCTAAAATTGAAATGAGAAAAACACATTTAGAGAAAATCAAACCTATGAAATACCAATTTGAATATATATTTTCGACATGGTAAAAATGGACAACAGTTGGGAAGATAGCCAAACAAATATCCATCCAATGTTAATTACATTCAGGATTTATCACCCCTAAGGCAACTTTGGAAGAATAGCACTTCCTTATCAAAATGAAGGAAGAATATTCTTATATGTATTCAGAGCATGTGATATTTATTAAAATTTTACATAAATACTTTTGGATCCGAGAAGCCTCACTACTCAGGGCTTGTATCCACCCATGTAATCAACAGATGTAACTTAATATGGCTTATCTTTGAATGAAGTCAATGAAATGGGTAACTAGATTTGAAAGGTGATCTATAGGGGGCAGCTAGGTGGCTCAGTGGATAGAGCACCAGCCCTGAATTTAGGAGGACCTGAGTTCAAATCTGGTCTCAGACACTTAACATTTCCTAGCTGTGTAACTGTGAGCAAGTCACTTTAACCCCAGCCTCAGGGAAAAAAAAAAGGTGATCTATGGGTGCAATCCAAACAGGGTCTTTGCTAGAAATTCAGGATGTTAATTTTGTTTTTTTCTTTTTTTTATTATTAATTTTATAGTTATATTTTTTGACAGTACATATGTATGAGTAATTTTTTTTATAACATTATCCATTGCATTCATTTTTCCAAATTTTCCCCTCCCTCCCTCTACTCCCTCCCCTAGATGACAGGCGATCCCATACATGTTACATGTGTTACAGTATAACCTAGATACAATATATGTGTATAAATCCAATTTTCTTGTTGCACGTTAAGAATTGGATTCCGAAGGTATAAATAAGCTGGGTAGAAAGACAGTAATGCTAACAGTTTACATTCAATTCCCGTGTTCCTTCTCTGGGTGTAGTTGTTTCTGTCCATCATTGATCAACTGGAAGTGAGTTAGATCTTCTTTATGTTCAAGATATCCACTTCCATCAGAATACATCTTCATACAGCATTGTTGTTGAAGTGTATAATGATCTCCTGATTCTGCTCATTTCACTCAGCATCAGTTCATGTAAGTCTCTCCAAACCTCTCTGTATTCATCCTGCTGGTCATTTCTTACAGAGCAATAATATTCCATAACTTTCATATACCATAATTTACCCAACCATTGTCCAATTGATGCACATCCATTCATTTTCCAGTTTCTAGCCACTAAAAAAAGGGCTGCCACAAACATTTTGGCACATACAGGTCCCTTTCACTTCTTTAGTATTTCTTTGGTATATAAGCCCAGTAGTAGCACTGTTGGATCAAAGGGTATGGACAGTTTGATAACTTTTTGGGCATAGTTCCAAATTGCTCTCCAGAATGGCCGGATTCTTTCAGGACAACTCCACCAACAATGCATTAGTGTCCCAGTTTTCCCACATCCCCTCCAACATTCATCATTATTTGTTCCTGTCATCTTAGCCAGTCTGACAGGTGTGTAGTGGTATCTCAGAGTTGTCTTAATTTGCATTTCTGATCAGTAGTGATTTGGAACACTCTTTCATATGAGTGAATATAGTTTCACTTTCATCATCTGAGTATTGTCTGTTCATATCCTTTGACCATTTATCAATTGGAGAATGGTTTGACTTGATAAGTTAATTTTCACCAGTAATTATAGAGAGTTTAGCCTTAAGGATCCCAGACTTATTGATAAATGCATATTTACATCATAGTGGTTAGAACTATGCACAATATTGCCACAGGCTGCAAAATATAATACCTTCCTAGTATGTAGAAAGACAGAATCAGCTGACTAGAATTCTATAGCAGAAACTTGCTGTCCTTTATCATCTCCCAGATAACAAAGCTGTACACTGCAAATACAAATCCCCAAATCTTTAAGATTTCACAAAGTCAACTGGGGTCTGTACCACTGCAGACCAAAATGTTATCCACAACAGCCTAGACACTGAATCAGAAAAAAACAAACAAACAAACAAACAAAAAAACATAAGAATCTAAGATTTGTCACCTTACTGAATAATTATAATCTCCAAACAACATGGAATGAAAATGTCACCCAAATATAGAGACGTAAGAGAAGAAAGTACAGCCTGGGAAGAAGTCACAGTGTATATCATAACTGCTAGCCTGTCTCTAACTGAAATTATCCCAAAGATGCCTTTGGAGATGCATCGGAAAATGAGCTTTTAATTTTCATTAATTTCATTAATTCAATTTTTATTCATTCATTAGTGAGCATTTCAGTGCTCATTAAATTATTTTAAAAAGTTTAAATCCATTTCATCTACCTGTACAGTAATCAATAGAACATTAAGTATAATAAACAATAGCAGGGTAGTGACTGGACCTGAATTGTTTCTTTCCAAAATCTACCAAAAACGAAATGACCAAATGAGACGATTGTATAGAGTGATCCAAAAGTCTTGGTAAAGGTTTAAGCTTTAAAGGAAGATTAAAATTGCACTAAGACTTTTGGGATACAATGTACAGTGCTGACTTCAGTGTTTTTAAAGACCTTTCCATATAGTGCCTCTCTTCAGCCTAAAAACACTCCAAAAGATAAATACTAAAGGTGTAATTTTCTCTATTTTAAATAGACCATCTCTAAGGGAGGTGAGTGAACTGCCCAGACTCACAGCTGATAAGTGTCAGAGACTGATTTGAATTCAGCTCTTTGGTGACACTTAGTCTAGTGCTCTCCCTGAAATACTACTTGTTAATAATTTAGGCTGATAAAACTAGGCAGAAAGCTCTGTTTTGAGGTAAATAGAAAGAAGAAATTCAGTCCTTCAAAAGGCAAAAGTTCTACTTTTAAAAATCTGCATTCTTTCAAATATGACCTTTCCAAGAGAAGTTAAGTAATGGGATTAAGTGCTGCAGGCCCTGCCCATTGTGGTCACCAATTTCTATCTCTCCCCTTCTAAATTGTCTTGTGTATATTTTCTAATAGGTTTTTGTATATATGTCATCCCTGCTCTTCCTCCAATGGAATTTAAGCTTTTTAAGATGAAGGATTCCTTAAATTACAGTATATGAATGCAATGCAATATGATTTGTTCTATAACAAATGAAGAGCAGGCTGATTTCAGAAAAAGCCTGGAAAAACTGAGATGAATTGATATTGAGTGAAGTAAGCCCAACCTATAGAACATTACAATAGCAGCAAGATCATGTGATGATCAACTACCAGAGATTTAGCTCTTTTCATCAATACAGTGATGACAGTTCCAAGAGACCAGGGAGAACTATGGAGACTAAATGTGGATCAAAGCATATTATTTTCACATTTTGATGAGCTTTTTTCTCATTGGTTTTCCCTTTTGTTCTGAGTTTTCTTTCCTATCATGACTAACATGGAAATATATTTAAAGTAATTGCACATATATAGCATATCAGATTGCATCTTATTTTTGTAGGAGGGGAGAAGAAGAGAGGGAGAAAAAAATTTGGAGCTCATAATCTTACAAAAATGAATGCTGAAAACTATTTTACATGTAATTGGAAAAATAAAATACTGCTGTGAAAAAAGATGAGGCATTCTCTCTCTCTTTTTTTTTTGTCTATGTATCACTTCAAATCATTTGCACCTAATACTCTACCTTGCACACACTGGAGAACAAATAAACGTCTGTTCAGTAAAATCAAATTGGAATGTATATTATAAAACTCCATGTTCACACATGGATTGACTGGTAAACAATTTTATAGATATATTACTAAATCTTAGAGATGATTTTAAGGAAAAATCCTCAGTGGTGGGAGTCAAGTAACTTCATGACAGAGAATCAGAACATGTGCTCTGTATACACTAAAAGTGGACGATACAGGCTGGAGTATAGGAACAAACAAGGTTTGCAATAGAGGTCAAGGATGTCTAGCTCACTTTCTGTTCATATGAAGCTCTTCATCTGCACTCCTTGTCAGAGAGTAATGATTATTAAATTGTCTCTTCACACAGCATTAGAAAGATCCCTTGGGAGCTGAGTTGGTGAATGATGACTTGAATTACTTTTATATTCCATTATTCTTAACAATAAGGGGGAGGGGAAAGAGCACAAGAACAAAGACATAGAAATATTCTTGTGAACTTGCTAATGGCTAGTATTTGTCTCATGGGCATTTATCTACATATCTACCATGTGGTACAGGAACATGTACCTAAATGCTAAATTCAATTATACCATTTTGTGTACTCAAGTGAGAAAAGTATCACTAGCATAATCCCCAAAGATAGGATGATAATATATAGCTCTGTCAGAATGAGATGTGTAAATTAGATCACTTAAACTTCATGTCCTTAAGCAATTTAGTGACAGTCTTCATACGAAATTCAGTAAAAACTAGCTTTAAACATTGGCAGCAAATTTTCCATCAATGAAGACTGAAGCTACAAACTGTAATATATGTTGAATGTTATTAGGTTCTTACTAAGTGCTAATGAGGTAATGAGATATTAAGTTGTTACTAAGTGCTAAGTCGGTACTTAATGATTCTCTAGTTCGGCCTTTACTGGGAGTTTTACTTCTGTGAATTCCTGGGGAGGAGCTTACATGTTTAGGAGGAGCAAGTTCATTGGTTGAAGTAATTTTTCCCAGAAGCCCTTGTGTTATCCCACTCCCATTCTCTGGGAGGATAAAAGAGAGCGGCACTGGAGAGATAGAAAATAGTCTCTGCTCTAGATCAGAGTTGGAGTGTCTATCTGGAGGAGAGAGAGTCTTGTCTGGGCCAGACCTGAGGCTGCTCTCCAGAGGAAGAAGAAGTCACTACTTTGAACCAGAGTTGGCAGCAACTGTCTGGAGACAAGGGCTCTCTAAAGGAAGAAGAATCTGTCTGAGAGATTTGAGTTGACACAGTAGATCTCCTCCTAGAGATCGATAGGCAGCTTCTGGAGACAACAGCACATTACAGGGTGTCATGGTGAAGAAAAAAAAAGGATCAACTCCTTTGGGAGTACTAAAACTATCAGCTCATGTTTTTTTTTTTTTTCTCTGTTATCCATATTATCAAGGAACTTTTGCCTCTACTAGTTATGAGAGGATTTTGGAGTGCCATGTTCTGTTTAGTTGTGTTTTTTTTTTCTTTTACTTTGCACAGGATTGTTGTTTTCTAACTTTGGTGACCCCAGTGAGGGAAAAAAAAATGCACAGATGTTAATTAGAAAACGATAGCTAAATAGGTAGAAGAGACATCCTACTCAATGTGTCCATATATTTCTATTTCAAAAAGATTCCAACTAATAGTTACTTTGTGAGATTATGCAGAATGCAAATAGAAGGTTTTCTTTTTAGATTACTGATATATCTGAAGGAAATCTAAAGTGGGAGACAGACTTATATGGTAATAATCTGGGCTGATAAAACTTAACCCCGGAGTAAAAAGTAACAAAGTCACCTAATCCTCTATGTTGCACACACTGCAGAACAAATAAATGTCTGTTCAATATAATCAAATTGGCATGTATGTTACAAAAGTCCATGTTCACACATGGATTGACAAATTGGGACAAGGTCTTCTTATTTTTATTTTTTTTTTTGCTGGGGGATGACGAATATTTCCTACTGTGGTAGAAGAGATCAAAGGGGTTGAGTTATGTAATGGACTTTTCCAAGGTAGAGAGAGTCCCAGGACATATACACTTCCCTAAGGGAAGCAAAGACCCACTTGGGAAAACATTATTAGTAACTTCTAAGGTACTAGGGACATAGTCTCAGCCATACTATGTATGGTTAAATATCTTTTTTAATGTAGGATTAAAATTTTCAATTGTCACATATACAAACATTTTTAGCATTCATTTTTTTTAATCTGAGCTTTGGATTCTCTCCTTTCTCTCTGCCTAAAGCCTCCCCTGCATTGAGAATGGAAGCATTTTAATATAAGGTATACCTATATAATTATGTAAAACATTTCCATAATAGTCATGTTGTAACAGAAAACACAGTTCCCCTTGCCCAGAAAAAGCTCAAGAAAAATGAAAAAACTTTTAAAAATAGTATACTTCAGTCTGCATTCAGACTCAGTTCTTTCTTTGAATAGACAGCATGTTTCATCATTGTCTTGGATCTCGATATTGCTAAGAAGAGTTATTTTACTATTTATTGTAAGAGTCCCCTAATCATCAACTCTCTCTCCTTTTTGTCCCAAACTCTAAACTATCTTCCACACAGCTCCCAAAGTGATACCCTTGAATAAGAGGTTAGATTGTCAGCCTCATGCTCAGGAAGCTTCAAGTGTTTCCCTTTTGCCTCTGGGACACACTATATAGGGTGCTGTGTCATTTGAACTTTAGCACAATGTATCTCTGACCTACTTTTCCATATTGATTTCATCTTGTTGCACTGTCTCCACGTCTTGTAACTGTTCCATTTACACTCTATCTCCTGCCTCTTCACAAGTTAATTGCTATCCCAGGAGTGCTTTGCATTCTCACCTCTTTTCTTGGAATCAGTGATTTCCTCCAAGGCTCATTACAAGTATCTGCTTCTTGAAGTGGTCCTTCCTGATCTCTCTTGTTCTCCTAGAGGTGGCTAGATAGCATACTGAAGTGACCTGGAGGCAAGAAGAGTGAAGATCAGAATAATTACTGGCTATGTGATCTTGGACAACTCATTCCACCTCAGTTTACCTCAGTGTTCAACTGTAAAATGGGAATAAATAATATTACCTATCTCAAAAAATTGTTGGGAAGAGCAAATGAGATAAAATTTTTAAGAAGCACTTTTCACAGTACATGGCACATAATAGGCACCATACCATTCTTCTCTTTTCTTGCCCTCCAATATGGTAAGGCAAAAAATTGGCAGTTCCTTTGAGGTGAAAGATGGAATCGCCACATATTCCCAAGGCATATGGTATAATATCACCAGAGACTCAAAATACCCAAGGATGATAACTGACAGGATCATGCTAGACAGGAAGCCCCCCATGGATTTTAGCCCCTTGTACAAAAGCTTAGCTCATTTTTCCTTCTTTAGGACTTTGAATTGTTCAGAACATTTTGAAAACAAATCTCCTTTGTCAACTTAAGTGGACATGAAAATTCCTCCCCAAAACATAATAGAGCAATAATATCCAGCCACTGTCAGATTGATTTTGATAGAAAGCATGGGCTAACATTTTGGGCCTTCTTCAAAACCCACCCTCATTTAATAGTAGGACATGTTCCAGAAGTAATTGTGTTGCCATTTCCATTTGGATGTTGTGCTTTGATCTTACAATTGCATCTCTTAAACAACTGAACCTTGACATTAATGATTGCATCCATTGTGCATTCATGTTAATGTCCACATTAATGAATCTAATTCCCAAATGGGAACCTAAGGGAGGTGCCTGTGATCTCCTTACAGACCTTAGCTGACTACCATATATTCCTTATCTTCCTTCTCTGTCCTCTGTTACTCCCAATAGAGGTAATACTAAGGCACTCACTATGAGAAATTACCTACTTGAGGGTATAATTTCTCTTTTTTTCCCCAGTTAATCTTGTTGAAATCCATTATCAACATAAAAGAAAAGAAAAGAAGTTTTGTCTTATGAGTGAACTTGGAATTCTGAAATCTTGATGCCAAATTAATTGTAACATCTTGGGAAAAATTGACATGGTTTCCTTTCCCCCCCTCACCTTGCCCTAAGGATGTAATTTAGGATTCATGATGAAGACATTTTTTCTAATAGCTTTAATTCTGCACCCAGCCTGATCACTAACACAATATTAGAGAAACAAGAGGAACTAAGAAGCCTTAATTACTTTTGAAATTGTGCATATTGGGAAGGAAAAGCTCATTGCTGTTACAATGAAATGATAATATTCTCCCCAATAGGAATAGTGAGTTTACTTCACATATTCATATTTCAAACATGTATTCAGAGATGATGGGCCACCAGAATCTCTCTTCTATGACAGATGATCACATCAGAACTTTGAAGGGCAAAGCTCCTTAAACTGTGGGTTGTAAATCCTAATGGGGTAAGGTAATTAAATATAAACTCATGAAAATTTAACATTTCACTAATATTTAATTCTGTAGGTAAAAATAAATTCATCTCATTTGTATGTATAATTAGTTTTACATAAATGACAAACTATAAATATAGTAAACATATACATTTATATGATTATTATAAATAGATATTTATTTATATGATATGTATGTTATATAAATATATAAATATGTTTTTAAATAACTTTCTTAATGATTTACTATCAGCAAATATTTCATTTGGATCTCTATTTTAGATGATTGCATACAATGGGTCATGTAAAAATCCCTCAGAAAAAGGGCTGTGAGTGGGAAAAGTTTAAGAAGCTCTGATTTAGTCTACCATTCTATTTTATATATGGAAGTTGCAATCTTGAGATTGCAGAGAAGTTTGCTGCGGGTCTGGGAAGGGCTTACATGTGGTTAGAGGTATGATTGCCATTTGAGCAAAAGATCTTTAAATTCCCTTTCCAGTCTCCAGGTCCATTTCCAATAAATATGAAAGTTACATCATTAAAAATATTAATATTTTTTGTTTGCATATTCAGTTCCCAGTTGTCTTTCCCTCTCTCTCCCAACCCCACATTAGAAAAGGTCAACATTTATTATAGATATATATGTGAACAATAGATACTTCCATATATCATTTTTTCCCTCTGCAGGTAGTTAGCATTTTCCTTCAGAAGTCCTTCAGAGTTAATTTGAAATTTCCTGTAACTCAGAAGAGCTTAGTCATTCATGTTTACTCTTCCACTAATTTTGCTGTACCCCAATATTCTTTTGATTTTGCTCTTCCCTCAGCATTAGTTCCTGTATGTTTTCCATATTTTAAAAAAAATTAACTTATTCATTATTTTTTAAAACAAAACGGTGATCCTTTGGATTCATATTCTACAAATTAATCACCCCTAGCCCAGTGGAGGGGCATCCCCTGAATTTCCAGTTCTTTGCCGCCACAATATGAGCTGATGTAACTATTTTTGTGTAGGTCATACTTTTTCTTTCTTTAAAAAAAAAATAAAAAAATCACTCTGGGGTTTGGACACTCCCATCAAGGGCAGCCTGAAAGCTCCTGAAGTCCCCCTCCCCCTGCTTTTGTTACCAAGGCCTGCTCGGGGCTTGCAGGGGACGTGGTCAACGATTGGCTGTCTTCCTCAAGGAAGGCGGGGTTTCTGTTGTAGGAATCTGGATTGTTCTGCCCCTTCACTGAAATGAAGAAGACTTTACCTGAGGGCTGTCTAAATTGTCCTGGAGGGGTAATGTAGTTTCACTTTTTTCGTTTTTCCGCTTTTCCCCTTCCCAATTCATATTGTGAGAGAATTTTTAAATTGCTTGGAGAGAAGTTTGCTGCCAGTCAGGGAAGGAGGTCTCCTGGTGTTTTCCCTCCATTTTTACATCAGGTGCTGGCTATGAGGAATGAACCATTAAATGCTGAGGGCTTTCTAAATTGTACTGGAGAGGTAATGTTGTTTCACTCTTTATTTTTTTTTCGGGTTTTCCCTTTCCCATTTCATTTTGAGAGAGAATTTTTAAATAGCTTGGAGATAAGTTTGCTGCAGGTCCGGGAGCTTGTCTCCTGGGGTTTTCCCTCAATTTTTACCTCAGGTGCTGGCCATGTGGAATGAACCATTAAATGCTGAGGGCTTTCTAAATTGTGCTGAAGAGGTAATGTTGTTTCACTCTTTACTTTTTTTGGGTTTTCCCCTCCACAATTCATTTTGAGAGAGAATTTTTAAATTGCTTGGAGAGAAGTTTGCTTCCTGTCTGGGAAGGGTGTCTCCTGCCTTTTTCCCGCCATTTTTACCTCAGGTGCTGGCTATGTGGAATGAACCATTAAATACTGAGGGCTTTCTAAATTGTACTGGAGAGGTAATGTTGTTTCACTCTTTATTTTTTTTGGGTTTTCCCCTCCCCAATTCATTTTGAGAGAAAATTTTTAAATTGCTTGGAGAGAAGTTTGCTGCACGTCCTGGAGCATGTCTCCTGCCGTTTTCCTGCCATTTTTACCTCAGGTGCTGCATATGTGGAATGAAAGATTAAATGCTGAGGGCTTTCTAAATTGTACTGGAGAGGTAATGTTGTTTCACTCTTTACTTTTTTCGGGTTTTCCCATCCCCAATTCATTTTGAGAGAGAATTTTTAAATTGCTTGGAGAGAAGTTTGCTGCTGGTCTGGCAAGGGTGTCTCCTGCTGTTTTCCCTCTATTTTTACCTCCGGTGCTGGCCATGTGGAATGAACCATTAAATGCGGAGGCCTTTCTAAATTGTGCTGGAGAGGTAATGTTGTTTCACTCTTTACTTTTTTTGGGTTTTCCCCTCCCCAATTCATTTTGAGAGAGAATTTTTAAATTGCTTGGAGAGAAGTTTGCTGCCGGTGTGGGAAGGTTGTCTCCTGCCTTTTTCCCGCCATTTTTACCTCAGGTGCTGGCTATGCGGAATGAACCATTAAATACTGAGGGCTTTCTAAATTGTACTGGAGAGGTAATGTTGTTTCACTCTACTTTTTTTGGGTTTTCCCCTCCCCAATTCATTTGGTGAGGGAATTATTAAATTGCTTGGAGAGAAGT
Organism: Sminthopsis crassicaudata; assembly: GCF_048593235.1. Lineage (NCBI taxonomy): Eukaryota > Metazoa > Chordata > Mammalia > Dasyuromorphia > Dasyuridae > Sminthopsis > Sminthopsis crassicaudata. Next base: position 42,453 of record NC_133618.1, on the reverse strand, counting down.
TTGCCGCCCCTCTGGGAAGGGTGTCTCCTGCCGTTTTCCTGCCATTTTTACCTCAGGTGCTGGCTATGTGGAATGAACCATTAAATGCTGAGGGCTTTCTAAATTGTACTGGAGAGGTAATGTTGTTTCACTCTTTACATTTTTTTGGTTTTGCCCTCCCCAATTCATTTGGTGAGGGAATTTTTAAATTGCTTGGAGAGAAGTTTGCTGCCTGTCTGGGAAGGGTGTCTCCTGCCGTTTTCCTGCCATTTTTACCTCAGGTGCTGGCTATGTCCAATGAAGCATTAAAAGCTGAGGGCTTTCTATATTGTCTTGGGGGTGGGGGATGTTGTTTTACTCTTTACTTTTTTCGGGTTTTCCCCTCCCCAATTCATTTTGAGAGAAAATTTTTAAATTGCTTGGAGAGAAGTTTGCTGCACGTCCTGGAGCATGTCTCCTGCCATTTTCCTGCCATTTTTACCTCAGGTGCTGGATATGTCCAATGAACCATTAAATGCTGAGGGCTTTCTAAATTGTACTGGAGAGGTAATGTTGTTTCACTCTTTACTTTTTTTGCGTTTTCCCCTCCCCAATTCATTTTGAGAAATAATTTTTAAATTGCTTGGAGAGAAGTTACTGCAGGTCAGGGAGCATGTCTCCTGCCGTTTTCCCGCCATTTTTACCTCAGGTGCTGGCTATGTGGAATGAAAGATTAAATGCTGAGGGCTTTCTCAATTGTACTGGAGAGGTAATGTTGTTTCACTCTTTATTTTTTTTGCGTTTCCCCCTCCCCAATTCATTTTGAGAGAAAATTTTTAAATTGCTTGGAGAGAAGTTTGCTGCACGTCCTGGAGCATGTCTCCTGCCGTTTTCCTGCCATTTTTACCTCAGGTGCTGGCTATGTGGAATGAAAGATTAAATGCTGAGGGCTTTCTAAATTGTACTGGAGAGGTAATGTTGTTTCACTCTTTACTTTTTTTGCGTTTTCCCCTCCCCAATTCATTTTGAGAAATAATTTTTAAATTGCTTGGAGAGAAGTTTGCTGCCTGTCTGGGAAGGGTGTCTCCTGCTGTTTTCCCTCTATTTTTACCTCAGGTGCTGGCTATGTGGAATTAAAGATTAAATGCTGAGGGCTTTCTAAATTGTAATGGAGAGGTAATGTTGTTTCACTCTTTACTTTTTTCGGGTTTTCCTCTCTCCAATTCATTTAGAGAGAGAATTTTTAAATTGTTTGGAGAGAAGTTACTGCAGGTCAGGGAGCATGTCTCCTGCCGTTTTCCCGCCATTTTTACCTCAGGTGCTGGCTATGTGGAATGAAAGATTAAATGCTGAGGGCTTTCTACATTGTACTGGAGAGGTAATGTTGTTTCACTCTTTACTTTTTTCGGGTTTTCCCCTCCCCAATTCATTTGGTGAGGGAATTTTTAAATTGCTTGGAGAGAAGTTTGCTGCCTGTCTGGGAAGGGTGTCTCCTGCCGTTTTCCTGCCATTTTTACCTCAGGTGCTGGCTATGTCCAATGAAGCATTAAAAGCTGAGGGCTTTCTATATTGTCTTGGGGGGTGGGGGATGTTGTTTTACTCTTTACCTTTTTTTGGGTTTTCCCCTCCCCAATTCATTTTGAGAGAAAATTTTTAAATTGCTTGGAGAGAAGTTTGCTGCACGTCCTGAAGCATGTCTCCTGCAGTTTTCCTGCCATTTTTATCTCAGGTGCTGGCTATGTCCAATGAAGCATTAAAAGCTGAGGGCTTTCTATATTGTCTTGGGGGGTGGGGGATGTTGTTTTACTCTTTACCTTTTTTTGGGTTTTCCCCTCCCCAATTCATTTTGAGAGAAAATTTTTAAATTGCTTGGAGAGAAGTTTGCTGCACGTCCTGGAGCATGTCTCCTGCCGTTTTCCTGCCATTTTTACCTCAGGTGCTGGCTATGTGGAATGAAAGATTAAATGCTGAGGGCTTTCTAAATTGTACTGGAGAGGTAATGTTGTTTCACTCTTTATTTTTTTTGCGTTTCCCCCTCCCCAATTCATTTTGAGAGAAAATTTTTAAATTGCTTGGAGAGAAGTTTGCTGCACGTCCTGGAGCATGTCTCCTGCCGTTTTCCTGCCATGTTTACCTCAGGTGCTGGCTATGTGGAATGAAAGATTAAATGCTGAGGGCTTTCTAAATTGTACTGGAGAGGTAATGTTGTTTCACTCTTTACTTTTTTTGCGTTTTCCCCTCCCCAATTCATTTTGAGAGAAAATTTTTAAATTGCTTGGAGAGAAGTTTGCTGCACGTCCTGGAGCATGTCTCCTGCCGTTTTCCTGCCATTTTTACCTCAGGTGCTGGCTATGTGGAATGAAAGATTAAATGCTGAGGGCTTTCTCAATTGTACTGGAGAGGTAATGTTGTTTCACTCTTTATTTTTTTTGCGTTTCCCCCTCCCCAATTCATTTTGAGAGAAAATTTTTAAATTGCTTGGAGAGAAGTTTGCTGCACGTCCTGGAGCATGTCTCCTGCCGTTTTCCTGCCATGTTTACCTCAGGTGCTGGCTATGTGGAATGAAAGATTAAATGCTGAGGGCTTTCTAAATTGTACTGGAGAGGTAATGTTGTTTCACTCTTTACTTTTTTTGCGTTTTCCCCTCCCCAATTCATTTTGAGAGAAAATTTTTAAATTGCTTGGAGAGAAGTTTGCTGCACGTCTGGAGCATGTCTCCTGCCGTTTTCCTGCCATTTTTACCTCAGGTGCTGGCTATGTGGAATGAAAGATTAAATGCTGAGGGCTTTCTAAATTGTACTGGAGAGGTAATGTTGTTTCACTCTTTACTTTTTTTGAGTTTTCCCCTCCCCAATTCATTTTGAGAAATAATTTTTAAATTGCTTGGAGAGAAGTTTGCTGCCTGTCTGGGAAGGGTGTCTCCTGCCGTTTTCCTGCCATTTTTACCTCAGGTGCTGGCTATGTGGAATTAAAGATTAAATGCTGAGGGCTTTCAAAATTGTAATGGAGAGGTAATGTTGTTTCACTCTTTACTTTTTTCGGGTTTTCCTCTCTCCAATTCATTTAGAGAGAGAATTTTTAAATTGTTTGGAGAGAAGTTACTGCAGGTCAGGGAGCATGTCTCCTGCCGTTTTCCCGCCATTTTTACCTCAGGTGCTGGCTATGTGGAATGAAAGATTAAATGCTGAGGGCTTTCTACATTGTACTGGAGAGGTAATGTTGTTTCACTCTTTACTTTTTTCGGGTTTTCCCCTCCCCAATTCATTTGGTGAGGGAATTTTTAAATTGCTTGGAGAGAAGTTTGCTGCCTGTCTGGGAAGGGTGTCTCCTGCCGTTTTCCTGCCATTTTTACCTCAGGTGCTGGCTATGTCCAATGAAGCATTAAAAGCTGAGGGCTTTCTATATTGTCTTGGGGGGTGGGGGATGTTGTTTTACTCTTTACCTTTTTTTGGGTTTTCCCCTCCCCAATTCATTTTGAGAGAAAATTTTTAAATTGCTTGGAGAGAAGTTTGCTGCACGTCCTGGAGCATGTCTCCTGCAGTTTTCCTGCCATTTTTATCTCAGGTGCTGGCTATATCCAATGAACCATTAAATGCTGAGGGCTTTCTAAATTGTACTGGAGAGGTAATGTTGTTTCACTCTTTACTTTTTTCGGGTTTTCCCCTCCCCAATTCATTTTGAGAGAAAATTTTTAAATTGCTTGGAGAGAAGTTTGCTGCACGTCCTGGAGCATGTCTCCTGCCATTTTCCTGCCATTTTTACCTCAGGTGCTGGATATGTCCAATGAACCATTAAATGCTGAGGGCTTTCTAAATTGTACTGGAGAGGTAATGTTGTTTCACTCTTTACATTTTTTGGGTTTTCCCCTCCCCAATTCATTTTGAGAGAGAATTTTTAAATTGCTTGGAGAGAAGTTTGCTGCTGGTCTGGGAAGGGTGTCTCCTGCTGTTTTCCCTCTATTTTTACCTCAGGTGCTGGCTATGTGGAATGAACCATTTAATGCTGAGGACTTTCTAAATTGTGCTGGAGAGGTAATGTTGTTTCACTCTTTACTTTTTTCGGGTTTTCCCCTCCCCAATTCATTTGGTGAGGGAATTTTTAAATTGCTTGGAGAGAAGTTTGCTGCCTGTCTGGGAAGGGTGTCTCCTGCGGTTTTCCTGCCATTTTTAACTCAGGTGCTGGCTATGTCCAATGAAGCATTAAAAGCTGAGGGCTTTCTAAATTGTCTTGGGGGGTGTGGGATGTTGTTTTACTCTTTACTTTTTTCGGGTTTTCCCCTCCCCAATTCATTTTGAGAGAAAATTTTTAAATTGCTTGGAGAGAAGTTTGCTGCACGTCCTGGAGCATGTCTCCTGCCGTTTTCCTGCCATTTTTACCTCAGGTGCTGGCTATGTGGAATGAAAGATTAAATGCTGAGGGCTTTCTCAATTGTACTGGAGAGGTAATGTTGTTTCACTCTTTATTTTTTTTGCGTTTCCCCCTCCCCAATTCATTTTGAGAGAAAATTTTTAAATTGCTTGGAGAGAAGTTTGCTGCACGTCCTGGAGCATGTCTCCTGCCGTTTTCCTGCCATGTTTACCTCAGGTGCTGGCTATGTGGAATGAAAGATTAAATGCTGAGGGCTTTCTAAATTGTACTGGAGAGGTAATGTTGTTTCACTCTTTACTTTTTTTGCGTTTTCCCCTCCCCAATTCATTTTGAGAGAAAATTTTTAAATTGCTTGGAGAGAAGTTTGCTGCACGTCCTGGAGCATGTCTCCTGCCGTTTTCCTGCCATTTTTACCTCAGGTGCTGGCTATGTGGAATGAAAGATTAAATGCTGAGGGCTTTCTAAATTGTACTGGAGAGGTAATGTTGTTTCACTCTTTACTTTTTTTGCGTTTTCCCCTCCCCAATTCATTTTGAGAAATAATTTTTAAATTGCTTGGAGAGAAGTTTGCTGCCTGTCTGGGAAGGGTGTCTCCTGCTGTTTTCCCTCTATTTTTACCTCAGGTGCTGGCTATGTGGAATTAAAGATTAAATGCTGAGGGCTTTCAAAATTGTAATGGAGAGGTAATGTTGTTTCACTCTTTACTTTTTTCGGGTTTTCCTCTCTCCAATTCATTTAGAGAGAGAATTTTTAAATTGTTTGGAGAGAAGTTACTGCAGGTCAGGGAGCATGTCTCCTGCCGTTTTCCCGCCATTTTTACCTCAGGTGCTGGCTATGTGGAATGAAAGATTAAATGCTGAGGGCTTTCTACATTGTACTGGAGAGGTAATGTTGTTTCACTCTTTACTTTTTTCGGGTTTTCCCCTCCCCAATTCATTTGGTGAGGGAATTTTTAAATTGCTTGGAGAGAAGTTTGCTGCCTGTCTGGGAAGGGTGTCTCCTGCCGTTTTCCTGCCATTTTTACCTCAGGTGCTGGCTATGTCCAATGAAGCATTAAAAGCTGAGGGCTTTCTATATTGTCTTGGGGGGTGGGGGATGTTGTTTTACTCTTTACCTTTTTTTGGGTTTTCCCCTCCCCAATTCATTTTGAGAGAAAATTTTTAAATTGCTTGGAGAGAAGTTTGCTGCACGTCCTGAAGCATGTCTCCTGCAGTTTTCCTGCCATTTTTATCTCAGGTGCTGGCTATGTCCAATGAAGCATTAAAAGCTGAGGGCTTTCTATATTGTCTTGGGGGGTGGGGGATGTTGTTTTACTCTTTACCTTTTTTTGGGTTTTCCCCTCCCCAATTCATTTTGAGAGAAAATTTTTAAATTGCTTGGAGAGAAGTTTGCTGCACGTCCTGGAGCATGTCTCCTGCCGTTTTCCTGCCATTTTTACCTCAGGTGCTGGCTATGTGGAATGAAAGATTAAATGCTGAGGGCTTTCTAAATTGTACTGGAGAGGTAATGTTGTTTCACTCTTTACTTTTTTTGCGTTTTCCCCTCCCCAATTCATTTTGAGAAATAATTTTTAAATTGCTTGGAGAGAAGTTACTGCAGGTCAGGGAGCATGTCTCCTGCCGTTTTCCCGCCATTTTTACCTCAGGTGCTGGCTATGTGGAATGAAAGATTAAATGCTGAGGGCTTTCTACATTGTACTGGAGAGGTAATGTTGTTTCACTCTTTACTTTTTTCGGGTTTTCCCCTCCCCAATTCATTTGGTGAGGGAATTTTTAAATTGCTTGGAGAGAAGTTTGCTGCCTGTCTGGGAAGGGTGTCTCCTGCCGTTTTCCTGCCATTTTTACCTCAGGTGCTGGCTATGTCCAATGAAGCATTAAAAGCTGAGGGCTTTCTATATTGTCTTGGGGGGTGGGGGATGTTGTTTTACTGTTTACTTTTTTTGGGTTTTCCCCTCCCCAATTCATTTTGAGAGAAAATTTTTAAATTGCTTGGAGAGAAGTTTGCTGCACGTCCTGAAGCATGTCTCCTGCAGTTTTCCTGCCATTTTTATCTCAGGTGCTGGCTATATCCAATGAACCATTAAATGCTGAGGGCTTTCTAAATTGTACTGGAGAGGTAATGTTGTTTCACTCTTTACTTTTTTCGGGTTTTCCCCTCCCCAATTCATTTTGAGAGAAAATTTTTAAATTGCTTGGAGAGAAGTTTGCTGCACGTCCTGGAGCATGTCTCCTGCCATTTTCCTGCCATTTTTACCTCAGGTGCTGGATATGTCCAATGAACCATTAAATGCTGAGGGCTTTCTAAATTGTACTGGAGAGGTAATGTTGTTTCACTCTTTACATTTTTTGGGTTTTCCCCTCCCCAATTCATTTTGAGAGAGAATTTTTAAATTGCTTGGAGAGAAGTTTGCTGCTGGTCTGGGAAGGGTGTCTCCTGCTGTTTTCCCTCTATTTTTACCTCAGGTGCTGGCTATGTGGAATGAACCATTTAATGCTGAGGACTTTCTAAATTGTGCTGGAGAGGTAATGTTGTTTCACTCTTTACTTTTTTCGGGTTTTCCCCTCCCCAATTCATTTGGTGAGGGAATTTTTAAATTGCTTGGAGAGAAGTTTGCTGCCTGTCTGGGAAGGGTGTCTCCTGCGGTTTTCCTGCCATTTTTAACTCAGGTGCTGGCTATGTCCAATGAAGCATTAAAAGCTGAGGGCTTTCTAAATTGTCTTGGGGGGTGTGGGATGTTGTTTTACTCTTTACTTTTTTCGGGTTTTCCCCTCCCCAATTCATTTTGAGAGAAAATTTTTAAATTGCTTGGAGAGAAGTTTGCTGCACGTCTGGAGCATGTCTCCTGCCGTTTTCCTGCCATTTTTACCTCAGGTGCTGGCTATGTGGAATGAAAGATTAAATGCTGAGGGCTTTCTCAATTGTACTGGAGAGGTAATGTTGTTTCACTCTTTATTTTTTTTGCGTTTCCCCCTCCCCAATTCATTTTGAGAGAAAATTTTTAAATTGCTTGGAGAGAAGTTTGCTGCACGTCCTGGAGCATGTCTCCTGCCGTTTTCCTGCCATGTTTACCTCAGGTGCTGGCTATGTGGAATGAAAGATTAAATGCTGAGGGCTTTCTAAATTGTACTGGAGAGGTAATGTTGTTTCACTCTTTACTTTTTTTGCGTTTTCCCCTCCCCAATTCATTTTGAGAGAAAATTTTTAAATTGCTTGGAGAGAAGTTTGCTGCACGTCCTGGAGCATGTCTCCTGCCGTTTTCCTGCCATTTTTACCTCAGGTGCTGGCTATGTGGAATGAAAGATTAAATGCTGAGGGCTTTCTAAATTGTACTGGAGAGGTAATGTTGTTTCACTCTTTACTTTTTTTGCGTTTTCCCCTCCCCAATTCATTTTGAGAAATAATTTTTAAATTGCTTGGAGAGAAGTTTGCTGCCTGTCTGGGAAGGGTGTCTCCTGCTGTTTTCCCTCTATTTTTACCTCAGGTGCTGGCTATGTGGAATTAAAGATTAAATGCTGAGGGCTTTCTAAATTGTAATGGAGAGGTAATGTTGTTTCACTCTTTACTTTTTTCGGGTTTTCCTCTCTCCAATTCATTTAGAGAGAGAATTTTTAAATTGTTTGGAGAGAAGTTACTGCAGGTCAGGGAGCATGTCTCCTGCCGTTTTCCCGCCATTTTTACCTCAGGTGCTGGCTATGTGGAATGAAAGATTAAATGCTGAGGGCTTTCTACATTGTACTGGAGAGGTAATGTTGTTTCACTCTTTACTTTTTTCGGGTTTTCCCCTCCCCAATTCATTTGGTGAGGGAATTTTTAAATTGCTTGGAGAGAAGTTTGCTGCCTGTCTGGGAAGGGTGTCTCCTGCCGTTTTCCTGCCATTTTTACCTCAGGTGCTGGCTATGTCCAATGAAGCATTAAAAGCTGAGGGCTTTCTATATTGTCTTGGGGGGTGGGGGATGTTGTTTTACTCTTTACCTTTTTTTGGGTTTTCCCCTCCCCAATTCATTTTGAGAGAAAATTTTTAAATTGCTTGGAGAGAAGTTTGCTGCACGTCCTGGAGCATGTCTCCTGCAGTTTTCCTGCCATTTTTATCTCAGGTGCTGGCTATATCCAATGAACCATTAAATGCTGAGGGCTTTCTAAATTGTACTGGAGAGGTAATGTTGTTTCACTCTTTACTTTTTTCGGGTTTTCCCCTCCCCAATTCATTTTGAGAGAAAATTTTTAAATTGCTTGGAGAGAAGTTTGCTGCACGTCCTGGAGCATGTCTCCTGCCATTTTCCTGCCATTTTTACCTCAGGTGCTGGATATGTCCAATGAACCATTAAATGCTGAGGGCTTTCTAATTTGTACTGGAGAGGTAATGTTGTTTCACTCTTTACATTTTTTGGGTTTTCCCCTCCCCAATTCATTTTGAGAGAGAATTTTTAAATTGCTTGGAGAGAAGTTTGCTGCCTGTCTGGGAAGGGTGTCTCCTGCGGTTTTCCTGCCATTTTTACCTCAGGTGCTGGCTATGTCCAATGAAGCATTAAAAGCTGAGGGCTTTCTAAATTGTCTTGGGGGGTGGGGGATGTTGTTTTACTCTTTACTTTTTTCGGGTTTTCCCCTCCCCAATTCATTTTGAGAGAAAATTTTTAAATTGCTTGGAGAGAAGTTTGCTGCACGTCCTGGAGCATGTCTCCTGCCGTTTTCCTGCCATTTTTACCTCAGGTGCTGGCTATGTGGAATGAAAGATTAAATGCTGAGGGCTTTCTCAATTGTACTGGAGAGGTAATGTTGTTTCACTCTTTACTTTTTTTGCGTTTCCCCCTCCCCAATTCATTTTGAGAGAAAATTTTTAAATTGCTTGGAGAGAAGTTTGCTGCACGTCCTGGAGCATGTCTCCTGCCGTTTTCCTGCCATGTTTACCTCAGGTGCTGGCTATGTGGAATGAAAGATTAAATGCTGAGGGCTTTCTAAATTGTACTGGAGAGGTAATGTTGTTTCACTCTTTACTTTTTTTGCGTTTTCCCCTCCCCAATTCATTTTGAGAGAAAATTTTTAAATTGCTTGGAGAGAAGTTTGCTGCACGTCCTGGAGCATGTCTCCTGCCGTTTTCCTGCCATGTTTACCTCAGGTGCTGGCTATGTGGAATGAAAGATTAAATGCTGAGGGCTTTCTAAATTGTACTGGAGAGGTAATGTTGTTTCACTCTTTACTTTTTTTGCGTTTTCCCCTCCCCAATTCATTTTGAGAAATAATTTTTAAATTGCTTGGAGAGAAGTTTGCTGCACGTCCTGGAGCATGTCTCCTGCCGTTTTCCTGCCATTTTTACCTCAGGTGCTGGCTATGTGGAATGAAAGATTAAATGCTGAGGGCTTTCTAAATTGTACTGGAGAGGTAATGTTGTTTCACTCTTTACTTTTTTCGGGTTTTCCTCTCTCCAATTCATTTAGAGAGAGAATTTTTAAATTGTTTGGAGAGAAGTTACTGCAGGTCAGGGAGCATGTCTCCTGCCGTTTTCCCGCCATTTTTACCTCAGGTGCTGGCTATGTGGAATGAAAGATTAAATGCTGAGGGCTTTCTACATTGTACTGGAGAGGTAATGTTGTTTCACTCTTTACTTTTTTCGGGTTTTCCCCTCCCCAATTCATTTGGTGAGGGAATTTTTAAATCGCTTGGAGAGAAGTTTGCTGCCTGTCTGGGAAGGGTGTCTCCTGCCGTTTTCCTGCCATTTTTACCTCAGGTGCTGGCTATGTCCAATGAAGCATTAAAAGCTGAGGGCTTTCTATATTGTCTTGGGGGGTGCGGGATGTTGTTTTACTCTTTACCTTTTTTTGGGTTTTCCCCTCCCCAATTCATTTTGAGAGAAAATTTTTAAATTGCTTGGAGAGAAGTTTGCTGCACGTCCTGGAGCATGTCTCCTGCAGTTTTCCTGCCATTTTTATCTCAGGTGCTGGCTATATCCAATGAACCATTAAATGCTGAGGGCTTTCTAAATTGTACTGGAGAGGTAATGTTGTTTCACTCTTTACTTTTTTCGGGTTTTCCCCTCCCCAATTCATTTTGAGAGAAAATTTTTAAATTGCTTGGAGAGAAGTTTGCTGCACGTCCTGGAGCATGTCTCCTGCCATTTTCCTGCCATTTTTACCTCAGGTGCTGGATATGTCCAATGAACCATTAAATGCTGAGGGCTTTCTAAATTGTACTGGAGAGGTAATGTTGTTTCACTCTTTACATTTTTTGGGTTTTCCCCTCCCCAATTCATTTTGAGAGAGAATTTTTAAATTGCTTGGAGAGAAGTTTGCTGCTGGTCTGGGAAGGGTGTCTCCTGCTGTTTTCCCTCTATTTTTACCTCAGGTGCTGGCTATGTGGAATGAACCATTTAATGCTGAGGACTTTCTAAATTGTGCTGGAGAGGTAATGTTGTTTCACTCTTTACTTTTTTCGGGTTTTCCCCTCCCCAATTCATTTGGTGAGGGAATTTTTAAATTGCTTGGAGAGAAGTTTGCTGCCTGTCTGGGAAGGGTGTCTCCTGCTGTTTTCCCTCTATTTTTACCTCAGGTGCTGGCTATGTGGAATGAAAGATTAAATGCTGAGGGCTTTCTAAATTGTACTGGAGAGGTAATGTTGTTTCACTCTTTACTTTTTTTGCGTTTTCCCCTCCCCAATTCATTTTGAGAAATAATTTTTAAATTGCTTGGAGAGAAGTTACTGCAGGTCAGGGAGATTGTCTCCTGCCGTTTTCCTGCCATTTTTACCTCAGGTGCTGGCTATGTGGAATGAACCATTAAATGCTGAGGGCTTTCTAAATTGTACTGGAGAGGTAATGTTGTTTCACTCTTTACTTTTTTCGGGTTTTCCCCTCCCCAATTCATTTTGAGAGAAAATTTTTAAATTGCTTGGAGCGAAGTTTGCTGCAAGTCCTGGAGCATGTCTCCTGCTGTTTTCCTGACATTTTTACCTCAGGTGCTGCATATGTGGAATGAAAGATTAAATGCTGAGGGCTTTCTAAATTGTACTGGAGAGGTAATGTTGTTTCACTCTTTACTTTTTTCGGGTTTTCCCTTCCCCAATTCATTTTGAGAGAGAATTTTAAAATTGCTTGGAGAGAAGTTTGCTGCTGGTCTGGGAAGGGTGTCTCCTGCTGTTTTCCCTCTATTTTTACCTCCGGTGCTGGCCATGTGGAATGAACCATTAAATGCTGAGGCCTTTCTAAATTGTACTGGAGAGGTAATGTTGTTTCACTCTTTACTTTTTTTGGGTTTTCCCCTCCCCAATTCATTTTGAGAGAGAATTTTTAAATTGCTTGGAGAGAAGTTTGCTGCCGGTGTGGGAAGGGTGTCTCCTGCCGTTTTCCTGCCATTTTTACCTCAGGTGCTGGCTATGTCCAATGAAGCATTAAATGCTCAGGGCTTTCTAAATTGTACTGGAGAGGTAATGTTGTTTCACTCTTTACATTTTTTTGGTTTTGCCCTCCCCAATTCATTTGGTGAGGGAATTTTTAAATTGCTTGGAGAGAAGTTTGCTGCCTGTCTGGGAAGGGTGTCTCCTGCCGTTTTCCTGCCATTTTTACCTCAGGTGCTGGCTATGTCCAATGAAGCATTAAAAGCTGAGGGCTTTCTATATTGTCTTGGGGGGTGGGGGATGTTGTTTTACTCTTTACTTTTTTCGGGTTTTCCCCTCCCCAATTCATTTTGAGAGAAAATTTTTAAATTGCTTGGAGAGAAGTTTGCTGCACGTCCTGGAGCATGTCTCCTGCCCTTTTCCTGCCATTTTTACCTCAGGTGCTGGCTATGTGGAATGAAAGATTAAATGCTGAGGGCTTTCTAAATTGTACTGGAGAGGTAATGTTGTTTCACTCTTTACTTTTTTTGAGTTTTCCCCTCCCCAATTCATTTTGAGAAATAATTTTTAAATTGCTTGGAGAGAAGTTTGCTGCCTGTCTGGGAAGGGTGTCTCCTGCTGTTTTCCCTCTATTTTTACCTCAGGTGCTGGCTATGTGGAATTAAAGATTAAATGCTGAGGGCTTTCTATATTGTAATGGAGAGGTAATGTTGTTTCACTCTTTACTTTTTTCGGGTTTTCCCCTCTCCAATTCATTTAGAGAGAGAATTTTTAAATTGCTTGGAGAGAAGTTACTGCAGGTCAGGGAGCATGTCTCCTGCCATTTTCCCGCCATTTTTACCTCAGGTGCTGGCTATGTGGAATGAAAGATTAAATGCTGAGGGCTTTCTACATTGTACTGGAGAGGTAATGTTGTTTCACTCTTTACTTTTTTTGCGTTTTCCCCTCCCCAATTCATTTTGAGAAATAATTTTTAAATTGCTTGGAGAGAAGTTTGCTGCACGTCCTGGAGCATGTCTCCTGCCGTTTTCCTGCCATTTTTACCTCAGGTGCTGGCTATGTGGAATGAAAGATTAAATGCTGAGGGCTTTCTAAATTGTACTGGAGAGGTAATGTTGTTTCACTCTTTACTTTTTTCGGGTTTTCCTCTCTCCAATTCATTTAGAGAGAGAATTTTTAAATTGTTTGGAGAGAAGTTACTGCAGGTCAGGGAGCATGTCTCCTGCCGTTTTCCCGCCATTTTTACCTCAGGTGCTGGCTATGTGGAATGAAAGATTAAATGCTGAGGGCTTTCTACATTGTACTGGAGAGGTAATGTTGTTTCACTCTTTACTTTTTTCGGGTTTTCCCCTCCCCAATTCATTTGGTGAGGGAATTTTTAAATTGCTTGGAGAGAAGTTTGCTGCCTGTCTGGGAAGGGTGTCTCCTGCCGTTTTCCTGCCATTTTTACCTCAGGTGCTGGCTATGTCCAATGAAGCATTAAAAGCTGAGGGCTTTCTATATTGTCTTGGGGGGTGGGGGATGTTGTTTTACTCTTTACCTTTTTTTGGGTTTTCCCCTCCCCAATTCATTTTGAGAGAAAATTTTTAAATTGCTTGGAGAGAAGTTTGCTGCACGTCCTGGAGCATGTCTCCTGCAGTTTTCCTGCCATTTTTATCTCAGGTGCTGGCTATATCCAATGAACCATTAAATGCTGAGGGCTTTCTAAATTGTACTGGAGAGGTAATGTTGTTTCACTCTTTACTTTTTTCGGGTTTTCCCCTCCCCAATTCATTTTGAGAGAAAATTTTTAAATTGCTTGGAGAGAAGTTTGCTGCACGTCCTGGAGCATGTCTCCTGCCATTTTCCTGCCATTTTTACCTCAGGTGCTGGATATGTCCAATGAACCATTAAATGCTGAGGGCTTTCTAAATTGTACTGGAGAGGTAATGTTGTTTCACTCTTTACATTTTTTGGGTTTTCCCCTCCCCAATTCATTTTGAGAGAGAATTTTTAAATTGCTTGGAGAGAAGTTTGCTGCTGGTCTGGGAAGGGTGTCTCCTGCTGTTTTCCCTCTATTTTTACCTCAGGTGCTGGCTATGTGGAATGAACCATTTAATGCTGAGGACTTTCTAAATTGTGCTGGAGAGGTAATGTTGTTTCACTCTTTACTTTTTTCGGGTTTTCCCCTCCCCAATTCATTTGGTGAGGGAATTTTTAAATTGCTTGGAGAGAAGTTTGCTGCCTGTCTGGGAAGGGTGTCTCCTGCTGTTTTCCCTCTATTTTTACCTCAGGTGCTGGCTATGTGGAATGAAAGATTAAATGCTGAGGGCTTTCTAAATTGTACTGGAGAGGTAATGTTGTTTCACTCTTTACTTTTTTTGCGTTTTCCCCTCCCCAATTCATTTTGAGAAATAATTTTTAAATTGCTTGGAGAGAAGTTACTGCAGGTCAGGGAGATTGTCTCCTGCCGTTTTCCTGCCATTTTTACCTCAGGTGCTGGCTATGTGGAATGAACCATTAAATGCTGAGGGCTTTCTAAATTGTACTGGAGAGGTAATGTTGTTTCACTCTTTACTTTTTTCGGGTTTTCCCCTCCCCAATTCATTTTGAGAGAAAATTTTTAAATTGCTTGGAGCGAAGTTTGCTGCAAGTCCTGGAGCATGTCTCCTGCTGTTTTCCTGCCATTTTTACCTCAGGTGCTGCATATGTGGAATGAAAGATTAAATGCTGAGGGCTTTCTAAATTGTACTGGAGAGGTAATGTTGTTTCACTCTTTACTTTTTTCGGGTTTTCCCTTCCCCAATTCATTTTGAGAGAGAATTTTAAAATTGCTTGGAGAGAAGTTTGCTGCTGGTCTGGGAAGGGTGTCTCCTGCTGTTTTCCCTCTATTTTTACCTCCGGTGCTGGCCATGTGGAATGAACCATTAAATGCTGAGGCCTTTCTAAATTGTACTGGAGAGGTAATGTTGTTTCACTCTTTACTTTTTTTGGGTTTTCCCCTCCCCAATTCATTTTGAGAGAGAATTTTTAAATTGCTTGGAGAGAAGTTTGCTGCCGGTGTGGGAAGGGTGTCTCCTGCCGTTTTCCTGCCATTTTTACCTCAGGTGCTGGCTATGTCCAATGAAGCATTAAATGCTCAGGGCTTTCTAAATTGTACTGGAGAGGTAATGTTGTTTCACTCTTTACATTTTTTTGGTTTTGCCCTCCCCAATTCATTTGGTGAGGGAATTTTTAAATTGCTTGGAGAGAAGTTTGCTGCCTGTCTGGGAAGGGTGTCTCCTGCCGTTTTCCTGCCATTTTTACCTCAGGTGCTGGCTATGTCCAATGAAGCATTAAAAGCTGAGGGCTTTCTATATTGTCTTGGGGGGTGGGGGATGTTGTTTTACTCTTTACTTTTTTCGGGTTTTCCCCTCCCCAATTCATTTTGAGAGAAAATTTTTAAATTGCTTGGAGAGAAGTTTGCTGCACGTCCTGGAGCATGTCTCCTGCCCTTTTCCTGCCATTTTTACCTCAGGTGCTGGCTATGTGGAATGAAAGATTAAATGCTGAGGGCTTTCTAAATTGTACTGGAGAGGTAATGTTGTTTCACTCTTTACTTTTTTTGAGTTTTCCCCTCCCCAATTCATTTTGAGAAATAATTTTTAAATTGCTTGGAGAGAAGTTTGCTGCCTGTCTGGGAAGGGTGTCTCCTGCTGTTTTCCCTCTATTTTTACCTCAGGTGCTGGCTATGTGGAATTAAAGATTAAATGCTGAGGGCTTTCTATATTGTAATGGAGAGGTAATGTTGTTTCACTCTTTACTTTTTTCGGGTTTTCCCCTCTCCAATTCATTTAGAGAGAGAATTTTTAAATTGCTTGGAGAGAAGTTACTGCAGGTCAGGGAGCATGTCTCCTGCCATTTTCCCGCCATTTTTACCTCAGGTGCTGGCTATGTGGAATGAAAGATTAAATGCTGAGGGCTTTCTACATTGTACTGGAGAGGTAATGTTGTTTCACTCTTTACTTTTTTCGGGTTTTCCCCTCCCCAATTCATTTGGTGAGGGAATTTTTAAATTGCTTGGAGAGAAGTTTGCTGCCTGTCTGGGAAGGGTGTCTCCTGCCGTTTTCCTGCCATTTTTACTTCAGGTGCTGGCTATGTCCAATGAAGCATTAAAAGCTGAGGGCTTTCTATATTGTCTTGGGGGGTGGGGAATGTTGTTTTACTCTTTACTTTTTTTGGGTTTTCCCCTCCCCAATTCATTTTGAGAGAAAATTTTTAAATTGCTTGGAGAGAAGTTTTCTGCACGTCCTGGAGCATGTCTCCTGCAGTTTTCCTGCCATTTTTATCTCAGGTGCTGGCTATATCCAATGAACCATTAAATGCTGAGGGCTTTCTAAATTGTACTGGAGAGGTAATGTTGTTTCACTCTTTACTTTTTTCGGGTTTTCCCCTCCCCAATTCATTTTGAGAGAAAATTTTTAAATTGCTTGGAGAGAAGTTTGCTGCACGTCCTGGAGCATGTCTCCTGCCGTTTTCCTGCCATGTTTACCTCAGGTGCTGGCTATGTGGAATGAAAGATTAAATGCTGAGGGCTTTCTAAATTGTACTGGAGAGGTAATGTTGTTTCACTCTTTACTTTTTTCGGGTTTTCCCTTCCCCAATTCATTTTGAGAGAGAATTTTTAAATTGCTTGGAGAGAAGTTTGCTGCTGGTCTGGGAAGGGTGTCTCCTGCTGTTTTCCCTCTATTTTTACCTCTGGTGCTGGCCATGTGGAATGAACCATTAAATGCTGAGGCCTTTCTAAATTGTACTGGAGAGGTAATGTTGTTTCACTCTTTACTTTTTTTGGGTTTTCCCCTCCCCAATTCATTTTGAGAGAGAATTTTTAAATTGCTTGGAGAAAAGTTTGCTGCCGGTGTGGGAAGGTTGTCTCCTGCCTTTTCCCCGCCATTTTTACCTCAGGTGCTGGCTATGTGGAATGAACCATTAAATACTGAGGGCTTTCTAAATTGTACTGGAGAGGTAATGTTGTTTCGCTCTACTTTTTTTGGGTTTTCCCCTCCCCAATTCATTTGGTGAGGGAATTATTAAATTGCTTGGAGAGAAATTTGCCGCCCCTCTGGGAAGGTTGTCTCCTGCCTTTTTCTGCCATTTTTACCTCAGGTGCTGGCTATGTGGAATGAACCATTAAATGCTGAGGGCTTTCTACATTGTACTGGAGAGGTAATGTTGTTTCACTCTTTACTTTTTTCGGGTTTTCCCCTCCCCAATTCATTTGGTGAGGGAATTTTTAAATTGCTTGGAGAGAAGTTTGCTGCCTGTCTGGGAATGGTGGCTCCTGCCGTTTTCCTGCCATTTTTACCTCAGGTGCTGGCTATGTCCAATGAAGCATTAAAAGCTGAGGGCTTTCTATATTGTCTTGGGGGGTGGGGGATGTTGTTTTACTCTTTACTTTTTTCGGGTTTTCCCCTCCCCAATTCATTTTGAGAGAGAATTTTTAAATTGCTTGGAGAGAAGTTTGCTTCCTGTCTGGGAAGGGTGTCTCCTGCTGTTTTCCTGCCATTTCCCCCCCAGGTTCTGTCTTTGTAGAATGAACAATTAAAAGGTGAAGCTTTCTAAATTTTCTTGGGGGGCAATGTAGTTTCACTCTTTTATTTTTTTCAGGCTTTCCCCTTTCCATTTCATTCCAATTCATAGAGGATTTCTCTATACCATCCCTACAGAATCTGCTGAAAAGTGGGTAAGTCTTTAATCTTCTGCAGACCTCATAGTCCATCTTTATAAAATTAAGTCACATGTGGTAGAGATGACTGTACCCAACTTCCAACCCAGTCTTATTAGAGATTTCTAATGTTGGCTATAACAATATGGTTTCTTCTGTGCATCTTTACATTGAGTTTGTTGTTCACTGAAACCTTAGAGCAGAAAGGGACCCTTGGCATCATCTAGTTAAAAACTTCTTAAATTGTGTTTTGTAACTCCTAATGGGGTCAGGTAACTGAATGTGGGGGTTTTGAAAAATTAATATTCCACCAGTTTTTAATTCTATAGGTAAAAACAAATCCATTCCTTTTGTATGCACATTTTCTTTTCCATAAATGATAAAATTATAAATATGGCAAATATATATATTTATATTTTATACAAATATATAATTATTTACATAATACTTCAGTTATATAAATGTTTTTAATACATTACTTTATGATTTACTATTATCAACTATTTGATTTGGATATATATTTTAGATACTTAAAAACCATGGGCCATGTAAAAATTCCTCAGAAAAAGGGCTGTGATTGGGGAAAGTTTAAGAAGTTCTGATTTAGTCTCCCATTCTCTTTTATAGATGGGAAGTTGCAATCTTGAGAAATTGGGTGCTTTTCCCAGGGACTTACATTTGATTAGTGATATGACTGGCATTTGAAGAAAATATCTTTAATTTTACATTCTAGTCTCCAGTTCCATTTCAATGTATAATATGAAGGTTACATTAAAAAATATTAATTATTTTGCTTGCATATTCAGTTCCCAGTCGTCTTTCCCTCTCCCTCTCAACCCCACATTAGAAAAGGTCAACATTTCATATATATATATATAGACAAATACATATATATATAAATAATATATATATATATGTGTGTGTGTGTATATATATATATATATATATATATATATATATATCAAACCATATAATAGATATTTCAATATATAGATATTTTTCTCTGCAGGTAGATAGCATTTTCCTTCAGAAGACCTTCGCAGTTAATTGAAATTTGCGGTAACTCTGAAGAGCTTAGCCATTCATCTTTACTCTTCCATTAATTCTGCTGTACCCTAATATTCTCTTGGTTCAGCTCTTCCCTCAGCATTAGTTCATGTAAGTTTTTCATATTTTTAAAAATCAATTTGTTCATTATTTTTTAAAGAAAAATGATATTCCATTATATTCATATTTTATAAATTAATCACCTGTAGCCCTATGGATTGGCACTCCTCAGTTTGTAGCTCTTTGCCACCACAAAATGAGCTTCTATAACTATTTTTGTGTATATAAAAGTCTTTTTCTTTCTTTAAAAAAAATAAAATCTCTCTGTGTTTTGGACACTTCCTTCAAGGGTAGGCTGAAAGCTCCTGAAGCCCCTCCCTTTGCTTTTGTTGACCCCTGTCCTGCTCCTGGCTTCCTGGCTTGTGCTTGATGTGGTCAACTATTGGTTGCCTTGGCTAGGAGGAGGGAATTTTTGGTGTAGGAGTCTGCATTGCCCTGTATTGTACTGGTCTCTCACGCCAATGAAGCAGACTTCACCTGAGGATTTTCTTAATTAATTTAGGGGTCAATGTTGTTTCACTCTTTACTTTTATTGGGTTTCCTCTCTCCAATTAATTTTGTGAGAGAATTTTTAAATTGCTTGGAGGGCATTTTGCTGCAGGTCTAGGGAGGATGTTACTTGCCTTTTCCCCCTGCCATTTTCCCCTCAGACTCTGGGTTTCTTTAATGAACCATTAAAATCCCAGAAGCATGAATGCTAAAACCAGAAGTGTATTGACCAATATCCTAGAGTGAGCCCTTCATTTCAGTGAGGACATGAATGCAATTAATTAAATTAATTAAATTAATTTGGGGATCAATGTTGTTTCATTCTTTACTTTTATTGTGTTTCTCCTCTCCAATTTATTTTGGGAGAGAATTTTTTCATTGCTTGGAGGGAATTTTGCTGCAGGTCCTAGGAGGGTGTCACCTTCCTTCCCCTTTACCCCCCCATTTCCCCCTCAGATTCTGTGTTTGTTTAATGAACCATTAAATTCCCAGAAGCAAGAATGCTAAAACCAAAGGTATCTTTCCCAATAGCCTGGAATGAGCCCTTTATTTCAGTGAGGACATTAATGCAAAGAAATGTGATTTTTTTTGCCTGAGATCTCACAGCTATTTAACAGCAGTGCTGGGGCAGGCAAGCATGAAGAACTTTTCTACAGCAGCAGTAAAGAATTTGCTGAAAAGTGGGTAAGTCATTTATCCCCAGTAGACCACATATTGCAACATTATAGTGTCTGAACCCAACTTCCAAACTCTCCTAGTAATTCTTAATGTTAGATGTAACAACTTGGTTTGTTCTGTGCAGTGTTCAGTATTCACTGAAACCCCTCAGTAGAAAGGGACCCTGGGAATCACCTAGTCCAAAAGGTCTTAAACTGTGGCTTTTAACTCCTCATGGTGTTAGGTAACTGAATATATATGGTTTAGGAAAATTAATATTCCAGCAGTATTTAATTCTGTAAGTAAAAATAAATACCTTTCCCGTGTATGAACATTTTCCTTTCCCTAAATGATAGAATTATAAATATAGCAAATATATATATATACATGTTTATATGATGTATAAATATATATGTATATTTATTTATAGGATATATATGTGATAAAACATATAAATATATTGTTAAAGATATTATTTTATGATTTACTATCAACAAATACTTGCCTTGGATATCAGTTTTAGATTCTTTTATACCTTGGGTCATGGAAAAATTCCTTAACAAAATGGGTTGTGAGAGGGAAAAGTTCAAGAAGCTTTGATTTAGTCTACCATTCTATTTTATAGATGGAAGTTGTGATCTTGAGAAATTGGGTGGTTTTCCAAAGGGCTGACATGGTGGTTAGTGGACTTGCCTTGGGAGGAAAAATCTTTCACTTCACATTCCAGTCTCCAGTTCCATTTGTAGTAGAATGTGGAAGTTACAACTTTAAAGAATATTCATTATTTCCTTTCATTTTCACTTCCCAGTTTTCTGCCCCTGTCTCTCCCAACCCCACAGTAGAAAATGTCAACATTGGTTAAATATATGTGAAACCATACAATATAAACTTCCATATATCAATTATTTTCTCTGCAGCTAGATAGCATTTTCCTTCAGAAGACCTTCACTCTTAATTAAAATTTCCTGTAAGTCCAAAGAACTTAGTCATTCATATTTACTCTTCCAATGATTTTGGTGTAGCCTTATATATTCCCTTGGTTCTGCTCGTCAGTCAGCATGAGTTCCTGTAATTTTCCACATTTTAAAAAATTAACCTGTTCATTATTTGTTCAGGCCCAATGATATTCCATTATATTCCTATTCCACAACTTAATCACCCCTAGCCCAATGGATGGGATCCCCTCAGGTGGCAGCTGTTTGGCAGCACAAAACAAGTTGCTGCAACTATTGTTGTATATATAGGTCTTTTTCTTTCTTTAAAAAAAATCTATCTGGTGTTTGGACAGTCCCATCAAGGAAAGGCTGAGAGATCCTGAAGCCCCAGTCCTGCTTCTGTTACCCAAAGGACCGCTTCAGGTTTGTGCTGGATGTTGTCACCTATTGGCTGCCTTGCTTAGGGAGGTCGGGATTTCCTTTGCAGGAGCCTGGATTGTTTAGGATTCTTCTGGTCCCTCATTCCAATGAAGCAGACTTTACCTGAGGATTCTCTAAATTATCTTGGGGGTCAATGTTTTTTCATGCTTTACTTTTATTGGGTTTCCCCTCCCCAATTCATTTTGGGACAGAATTTTTAAATTACTTGGAGGGAATTTTATTCCAAGTTTTGGAAGGGTGTCACCTGCTTTTTCCCCCTGCCATTTTCCCCTGAGACTCTGGGTTTCTTTAATGAACAATTAAAATCCCAGAAACACAACTGCTAAAACCAGAAGTGTCTTTACCAATACCCTCGAGTGAGCCCTTCATTTCAGTGAAGCCATAAATGCAAAGAAAGGTGAATTTTTTGCCTGAGGTCTCACAGGTAATTAGCAGCAGTGCTGTGTCTGGCAACCCTGGAGAACTCTTCTACAGCAGCAGTAAAGAATTGGCTGAAACGTGGATAAGTCATTTATACTCAGTAGACCACATATTGTAACTTTCTAATGTCTGAACCCAAGTTCCAACCCTCTCTTTCTAGAAATTGTTACATGTAATAACTTGGTTTGTTCTGTGCAGCATTACATTGAGCTTGTAGTTCACTGAAACCCCTTAGCAGAAAGGGATCCCGAGTGTTATCTAGTCCAAAGCTTCTTAAACTGCAGTTTGTAGAATTTAATGGGGTCAGGTAACTGGATATAGGGGTCATGAAAAATTAATATTCCACCAGTATTTAATTCTGTAGGTAAAAAATAAAAAATCCATCTCATGTGTATGAACATTTCCTTTTTCACAAATGACATAATTATACACACACACACACACACACACAAACATATATTTATGCTATATAGGTCTTTTTCTTTGTCTTAAAAAAAATCTTTCTGGTGTTTGGACACTCCCATCCAGGGTAGGCTGAAAGTTCCTGAAGCCCCCCTCCTCCTGCATTTTTTTACCCTCAGGCCGGTTGTGTGTTTGTGCCTCTGTGAAAGTAACTATACCTCTATGGAAATAACTGCCTCTGTGCAAGTAAACTGTGGTGCAAATAAGTGTACCTCTGTGCAAATAACCACCTCTGTGCAGATATTTATATCTGTATCCAAATAATGATCCCTGTGCAAAAAAGTGTATATCTCTCTGCAAATAAGTGTACCTGTGTGCAAATAACTACCTCTGCAAATCATGGTAACTCTGTCCAAATAAATGTACCTCTGTACATATAACTAACACTGTGTAAATAAGTATACATGAATGTAAATAACATCTGTGGAAATATAGCTTTTTAAAAATAAATGTATCTGTGCTAAAATACATGTACCTATGTGGAAAAAGGTGTCATTATGTGTAAATGATTCTACCTCAGTGAAAATAACTATCTCCCTGCAAATAATGGTACCTCCCTGCAAATAACGGTACCTCCCTGCAAATAACGGTACCTCCCTGCAAATAACGGTACCTCCCTGCAATAATTGTACTTCTATATAATACATGTACCTCAGCGTAAATAACAGTATCTCTGTGCAAATAACTACCTCAATGCAAATAATTATACTTTTATGGAAATAACTAATTCTGTGCAAATAGGTGTACCTGTGAATAAATAAGTTCACCTCTATGCAAATACTTGCACATCTGTGTAAATAAGTGTACCTCTGTTCAAATAAGTTTGGCTCTGTGCAAATAACTACCTCTGGCAAATAAGGCTACCTCTGTCCATATAATTATACCTGTATGGAAATATCTACCTCTGTGTAAAGATGTGTACCTCTTTACTAATAACTACCTCTGTGTAGGTAATTATACCTCCATGGAAATAACAATCTCTGCAAATAAGTGTACCTCTGTGCAAATATCTACACCTGTGCAAATAAGGGTACCTCTTTTGAAATAAATGTACACTTGTACAAATTACCACTGTGCAAACAATTAGACATGTATGTAAATAACTACCTCTGTGGACATAAATATAGCTCTGTACAAATAAGTGTACCTCTGTTGGAAAATGTGTACCTCTGTGAAAGTAACTATACCTCTATGGAAATAACTACCTCTGAGAAAATAATTGTACCTCATTACAAATAACTCTACCTCCCTGCAAATAACCATACCTCTGTACAGATCAGTTTACCTCTGTGTAAAGAGTTGGACCTCTTTGCAAATAAATGTGCCTCTGTGTCAATAATTATACTTCTGTTCATATAACTACCTCTGTGCAAATAATTGTTACTGTATGAAAATAACTACTTTTGTGCAAATAAGTGTACATCTGTGTAAAAAAGTGTAACTCTGTGCAAATAACTATACCTCTATGGAACTAACTACATTTATGCAAATAAGTATACCTCTGTGTAAATAGTTGTACCTCTTTGCAAATTTTAACTTTATGGATCTATCTGTGTGTAATTAATTGTAGCACTGTGGAAATAATGTATACTTATATGATCTATAAATATAAATAAAGATGGTTATATATATAAATTAGTTTATAGGATATATATGTGATATAAATATATAAATATGTTTTAAATACATTATTTTATGATTAACTATCAGTAAATACTTGATTTAGATATCTATTTTAGACAATTTTATAGCTTGGTTCATGGAAAAATTCCTCAGTAAAAAAGGGCTGTGAGAGGGAAAAGTTTAAGAAGCTTTGATTTAGTCTACCATTCTATTTTATAGATGGAAGTTGTAATCTTGAGAAAATGGGTGGTTTAGGGTTAGTTGTTAAGGTACCCTTATTTCCACAGATGTAGTTATTGCACAGAGGTACACTTATTTGCACGGAGGTACACTTATTTGCACGGAGATCTTTACGTCCATGCAGGTAAAATTATCTGCACAGAGGTAGTTATTTGTAAAGAGGTACATATATTTACACAGAGGTAGTTATTTCCATACTGGTATAATTATTTGCACAGAGATACACTTATTTACACAGAGGCACACTTATTTCTCAAAGGTAGATATTTGCCCAGATGTACAAGTATTTGCACAGAGGTATACTGATTTAAACACAGGCACATGTATCTGCACAAAGGGGTCTAAACACAATATTAACCCTAAACCCCAACCCTAAACACCCAAAATGAATTAATGCAAATGTTGTATATATAGTTCTTTTTCTTTCTTTTAAATAAAAAATCTCTCTGGTGTTTGGACACTTTCATCAAGGGAAGGCTGAGAGATCCTGAAACCCCCCCTTCCTCCTGCTTCTGTTACCAATAGGACTGCTGCAGTTTTGTGCTGGATGTGTTCATGTATTGGCTGCCTTGGTTAAGGAGGGCAGGATTTCAGTTGTGGGAATAAGGATTGCTCAGGATTGTTCTGGTCCCTCATTCCAGTGAAGCAGACTTTACATGAGGATTTTCTAAATTAATTTGGGGGTCAATGTTGTTTCATTCTTTACTTTTATTGGGTTTCCCCTCTCCAATTTATTTTGGGAGAGAATTTTTTCATTGCTTGGAGGGAATTTTGCTGCAGGTCTTGGGAGGGTGTCACCTTCCTTCCCCTTTATCCTCCCATTTCTCCCTCAGATTCTGGGTTTGTTTAATGAAGCATTAAAATCCCAGAAGCAGGAATGCTAACACCAAAGATATCTCTCCCCATAGCCTGGAATGAGCTCTTTATTTCACTGAGGACATTAATGCAAAGAAATGTGAATTTTTTGCCTGAGATCTTACACCTATTTAACAGCATTTTTGGGGCAGGCAAGCCTGGAGAACTTTTCTACAGCAGCAGTAAAGAATTTGCTGAAAAGTAGGTAAGTCTTTTATCCTCAGTAGACCACATATTGCAGCTTTGTAAAATCAACCGCCATGTGATAGAGATGACTGAACCTAGCTTCCAACCCTCTCCTTGTAGGAATTCTTAATGTTGGATGTAACAACTTGATTTCTTCTGTGCAGCATTACATTGAGTTTGCAGTTCACTGACAGCACTTAGCAGAAAGGGACCCTGGGAGTCATCTAGTACAAAGCTTCTTAAATTGCAGGTTGTAACCCCTCATGGGGTCAGGTAACTGAACATAGGGGTCAGTAAAATTAATATTCTACCTGTATTTAATTGTGTAGATAAAAAGAAATTCATCTCATCTGTATGAACATTTTCTTTTTCAGGAATGGTAAAATTATAAATATAGGATATATATGTGATCAACAATATATAAATTTGTTTTTAAATACTTTATTTTAAGATTTTCAATCATCCAATACTTGATTTGGATATCTATTTTAGATCCTTTTTGTACCTTAGGTCATGGAAAAATTCCTCAGCAAGAAGGGCTGTGAGAGGGAAAGGTTTAAGAAGTTTTGATTTAGTCTACCATTCTATTTTATAGATGGAAGTAATGACCTTGAGAAATTGGGTGGTTTTCCCGAGGGCTTACATGGGGTTAGTGCTATGACTTGACTTTGAAGGAAAAATCTCTCACTTCACATTCCAGTCCCCAGTTCCATTTCCAGTAGAATATGTAAGTTACAACGTTAAAGAATATTATTTCCTTGCATTTTCAGTTCCCAGTTGTCTGCCCCTGTCTCTCCCAACCCCACAGTAGAAAATGTCAACATTTGTTAAATATATGTGAATCCATACAATATATACTTCCATATATCAGTTTTTTTCTCTGCTGCTAGTTATTTTCCTTCAGTAGACCTTCAGTTATTTGAAATTTCCTGTAAGTCCAAAGAACTTAGCCATTAATATTTACTCTTCCACTGATTTTGTTGTAGCCGTATATATTCCCTTGGTTCTGCTCTTCAGTTAGCATGAGTTACTGTATTTTTCCACATTTTAAAAAATTAGCCTGTTCATTATTTGTTCAGGCACAATGATATTCCATTACATTCCTATTCCACAACTTAATCACACCTAGCCCAATGGATGCGATCCCCTCAGATGGCAGCTCTTTGCCACCACAAAATGAGTTGCTACAACTATTGTTGTATATAAAGGTCTTTTTCTTTCTTTTTAAAAAATCTATCTAGTTTTTGGACAGTCCCATCAAGGGAAGGGTGAGAGATCCTGAAGCCCCCTTCTTCCTGCTTCTGTTACCCAAAGGACTGCTGCAGGTTTGTGCTGGATGTGGTCATCTATTGGCTGCCTTGGTTAGGGAGGGCAGGATTTCGGTTGCAGGCACCTGGATTGTTTAGGATTCTTCTGGTCTCTCTTTCCAGTGAAGTAGACTTTATCTGAGGATTTTCTAAATTATTTTGGGGGTCAATTTTTTCACTCTTTACTTTTATTGGGTTTCCCCTCTCCAATTCATTTTGGGAGAGAATTGTTTTATTGCTTGAAGGGAATTTTGCTGGAGGTCTTTGGAGGGTGTCACCTTGCTTCTCCTCCTCCCCTTCTTCCCCCCCCCCCTGCCCTGCCATTTTCCCCTCAGACTCTGGGTTTGTTTAATGAACCATTAAAATCCCAGAAGCACAAGTGCTTAAACCAGAAGTGTCTTTACCAATACCTTCGAGTGAGCCCTTCATTTCAGTGAAGCCATAAATGCAAAGAAAGGTGAATTTTTTGCCTGAGGTCTCACAGATAATTAGCAGCAGTGCTGTGACTGGCAACCCTGGAGAACTCTTCTACAGCAGCAGTAAAGAATTTGCTGAAAAGTGGATAAGTCTTTTATCCTCAGTAGACCACATATTGTAACTTTCTAATGTCTGAACCCAAGTTCCAACCCTCTCCTTCTGGAAATTCTTAATGTTAGATGTAACAACTTGGTTTGTTCTGTGCTGCATTATATTGAGTTTACAGTTCACTGAAAGCCTTAGCAGAAAAGGATCCCGAGTGTCATCTAGTCGAAAGC
This sequence comes from Sminthopsis crassicaudata, assembly GCF_048593235.1. Lineage (NCBI taxonomy): Eukaryota > Metazoa > Chordata > Mammalia > Dasyuromorphia > Dasyuridae > Sminthopsis > Sminthopsis crassicaudata. The sequence continues at coordinate 15,644 of NC_133618.1, read as the reverse complement.
TTCTTAAACTGCAGGTTGTAACCCCTATTGGGGTCAGGTAACTGGATATAGGGGTCATGAAAAATTAATATTCCAACAGTATTTAATTCTATAGGTAAAAATAATCTGTGTCATGTGTATGAACATTCCATTTTTCATAAATGATAAAATTATATGTATGATGTATAGGTCTTTTTCTTATTTTTTAAAAAAATCACTCTGGTGTTTGGACACTCCCATCTATAGTAGGCTGAGAGCTCCTGAAGCCCTCCTCCTTCTGCTTTTTTTACCCTAAGTCCTGGTGTGAGTCTGTGCTGGATGAGGTCAACTATTGGCCCACTCGTTCAGAGAGGGAGGAACTTCTGGTATAGGAGTCTGGATTGTTCTGGTCCCTCATTGCAATGAAGAAGTCTGTACCTAAGGGCTTTCTAAATTGTCTTGGGGGCAATGTTGTTTCACTCTTCCCTTTTATTTGCTTTTTCACTCTTCAATTCATTTTGAGAATTTTTTAAATTGTTTGGGGGAACATTTGCTGCAAGTCAGGGGATGGTATTGCCTGTCTTTCATTAGTGTACCTCAGTGCCCATAATCACATCTGTGCAAATAAGGGTATGTGTGTTCATAGAAATGTACCACTGTACAAATAACTACCACTGTGTGAATAATTATATATGTATGTAAATAACACCATCTGTGGAAACATAGCTTGGTACAAATAAGTGTCCTTCAGTGGAAATAAGTGTATCTCTCTGCAAATAAGTGTACCTCTGTGGAAATAACTACATCTGTGCAAATAAGGTTACCCCTGTTGAAATAAATGTACACTTGTACAAATTACCAATGTGCTAACAATTTTATATGTATATAAATAACTGCCTCTGTGGACATAAATATAGCTCTGTACAAATAAGTGTACCTCTGCAGAAAAACTTGTACCTTTGTGAAAGTAACTATGCCTCTATGGAAATAACTACATCTGTGCAAATATTTTTACCTCAGGACAAATAACTCTACCTCTCTGCAAATAACTGTACCTCTGTACAGATCAGTTTAACTCTTTGCAAATAAATGTACCTCTGTGTAAATAAGTGTCCGCTGTATAAATAGTAGAACCACTTTGCAAATAAATGTGCCTCTGTCAATAATTATACCTCTGTGCAAATAACTATCTGTGTGCAAATAATTGTTATTGTATGAAAATAACTAGGTGTGTGCAAATAAGTGTATCTCTGTGTAACAAAGTGTACCTCTGTGCAAATAACTATACCTCTATGGAAATAACTGCCTCTGTGCAAGTAAGTATACTCCTGTGGAAATAAGTGTACATCTGTGCAAATAATTACCTCTGTGTAGATAATTATACCTGCATGGAAATAATGATCCCTCTGTAAAAAAGTGTTCTTCTTTGCAAATAAGTGTACCTCTGTGCATATAAGTGTACCTATCTGCAAATAAGTGCATCTCCCTGCAATAAAGAGCATCTCCCTGCAAATAAGGATACCTCTGTTCAAAAAGGGTACCTGTGTTCAAATTACTTCCACTGTGTAACACCTGTGGAAAAAAAGTATAGCTCTGAACAAATAAGTGTATCTGTTAAAATACATATACCTCTGTGTAATAACTGAACCTCTGTGTAAATAACAGTACCTCTGTGCAAATACTTGCACATCTGTGTAAATAAGCATACCTCTGTGCAAATAATTATACCTGAATGGATATAACTACTTCTGTGTAAAGATGTGTTCCTCTTTACAAATAACTCTCTCTGTGCAGATAATTATACCTGAATGGAAATAACGTCTCTGTGCAAAAAGTATACCTCTATGCAAATAAGTGTATCTCTCGGCAAATAAGTATACCTCTGTGCAAATAAGGTTACCTCTGTTGAAATAAATGTACACTTGTACAAATTACCACTCTGCAAACAATTACATATGTATGTAAATAACTACCTCTGTGCAAATATATTTACCTCAGGACAAGTAACTCTACCTCTCAGCAAATAACCGGACCTCTGTACAGATCAGTTTACCTCTTTACAAATAAATGTACCTATGGGTAAATAGGTGTCCCTCTGTGTAAATATTAGTACCACTTTACAAATTAATGTGCCTCTGTGTCAATAATTATAGCTCTGTGCAAATAACTGCCTGTGTGCAAATAATTGTTATTGTATGAAAATAACTAGGTGTGCGCAAATAAGTGTACTTCTGTGTAACAAAGTGTACCTCTGTGCAAATAACTATACCTCTATGAAATAACTGCCTCTGTGCAAGTAAGTATACCCCTGTGGAAATAAGTGTACATCTGTGCAAATAATTACCTCTGTTCAGATAATTTTTACCTGCATGGAAATAACGATCCCTCTGCTAAAAAGTGTTCCTTGTTGCAAATAAGTGTGCCTCTGTGCAAATAAGTGTCCTTCTTTGCATATAAGTGTACCTATCTGCAAATAAGTGAATCTCCCTGCAAATATGGGCATCTCTTTTCAAATAAGGGTACCTCTGTTCAAAGTACTTCCAACCTGTAACACCTGTGGAAAAAAGTATAGCTCCGTACAAATAAGTGTATCTGTGCTAAAATACATGCACCTCTGTGGAATGTGTCCCTCTGTGTAAATAATTGTACCTCAGGGCAAATAACTGTACCTGCCTGCAAATAACTACCTCTGTGTAATAACTGTACCTCTGTGTAAATAACAGTACCTCTGTACAAATACTTGCACATCTGTGTAAATAAGTGCACCTCTGTGCAAATAATTATACCTGTATGGATAGAACTACTTCTGTGTAAAGATGTGTACCTCTTTCCAAATAATTACCTCTTTGCAGATAATCATACCTGTATGGAAATAACGATCTCTGAGCAAAAATTATGCCTCTGAGCAAACAAGTGTATCTCTCTGTAAATAATTGTACCTCTGTGCCAATAACTACATCTGTGGAAATAAGGTTGCCTGTGTTGAAATGAATGTACACTTGTACAAATTACTACTGTGCAAACACTTATATATGTATGTAAAGAACTACCTCTTTGCAGATAATTATAACTGCATCGAAATAACGATCTCTCTCTCTCTGTCTCTCTCTCCCCTCATTCTCCTCCTTTTCCTCATTCTCTTTCTCTCACTCTCACTTTTTCTGCCTCTTTCACACTAATTTCTCT